>NW_017306869.1:73427-99745 GCF_000935625.1 Nanorana parkeri | reverse complement strand
CTTGTATATTGTTGAGAAATACAAATCTCTCTGAAGTAGTGACAGACTTCTAGTCTTTTCATTCACAGAACGGAGCAAAATTAAAATCCTAACCGAATCCTGCAGGGAGAGGAAACCCACAATTGTGTCAAGAGCCTGACCAGCTACTCAAAGAACATGTGCGTTTTAGTCCTCCTCCCTGTGTGCTATAAAAAGAGACTTTCTTTTTTACTGTGAAAGTTTCGGTCATCAAGAATGAAGACACAAGGAAAGAACAAGTGCCTCCTTTCAGAAATGAACCCTTGTGAAGGTTTGAATGCCAAAGGGGTGTTTCACAATTAGGCCTAATAAAATGCCACAACGTTTGAGTGAAATAAGAACTGTGTGTGAGTTGCATCATAACAAGCAATTCAAATCAAACTATTATTCTGCCACAATTGTTATCAGTGTATTCTTGAAGTATGGTTGCTAGTAAGCATCATAAGCATTTCTTATTCCATTCTATGTTTTAGTTAATAACAAGTGTCATGTAACACTGCAGCCTGCAAGTCACAGGATGAATAGTACACCATATCCCATTTTGAAAAGCACAAAGCGTTGCCTTTTTTCCATATTATTTATAGCTGCACTAATCTTTTACAGGGTCAGAAAACTGCAGAGCTGGAGAAAGATAAATATAGCGTTCTCGCTGCCAGTGCACAATCTGGATGGACACAAGCAGAGATATTAGTTTCAAACAACACAGCCCTTCACTGTATCACTGCATATCATCTGTATTGTCACACTTTTATGACTCACCCAATGATGAAGCACGAGACTGCAGTACCAAAGAAAGCATAGGTCAGAATAGAACCGATATTTCTAAAAAAGTGTCTCTGTAAAAAAGGAAAATTAACAAAGTTAAAGCCGTTTATTTCATGTTTGCATCAATTTAATAGAGTGCAATCAGGTACACAAACTGTGAAATCATTCCTTACTGAACAGGTACACTCTAACAAAGGTAAACAACCTACCAATTCACTAGGCGCAAGTGACATCAGTCAGACATGATGTTACTGGTTTATAAATAAAGCTAAGCCCTCATTCACACTGCATGCACGACTGCACAGAAACCTGTGCCCCGGAGGAACAACTGGTGCATATAGCCCTACGTTCACCTTAATCACAGGAGGCACCTGCACGCCAACCCGAACTAAGACTTGCTCAAAGTTAGGTAGGTCCTGCAGATTCATCCATCAGACCTCAGTAACCCTTCCAGTTGTAATGTGGATGGCCTTGCCCATCCTGTTTTTTTCTCTCGTGTCCCTTTGTAGCAGTCTGGGGTTGCAGACTTCTTGGTTGATCTCCTAGAGTCCTCTACCAATCTTAGGGGTCATTTAGCTGTCCTTATGGGATATTACGATGTGACAGTTTTCACATTCTTTGCAAATCTCATTTATTTGATTGGTTGTCTAGCCAGGCAACTTCCTTAACATGGTATCTTCCTTCCCTGATACATAAGTGTAGAAGTGTAAGGCTTGGACCTTCGCATATAGACCAGCTGGTCTTCTCGAGGACCTGACCCCCCTCATCCTACTCTGGACCACCCTGGTCCAGCAAAGCATCCTTAGGAATTTACACTAGAAAGTTTACAGCAGAAAGTTACACTGCCCTGTGCAGTAGCACAAGAGAAAAAAAACTGAGTGGCAGCTGAAGGAGATTCCAGACACAGGTGTTTAGCCAGTATACCAAAAGGTTTAGTAATAGCATCCAAATGCCAGGGAGGCAAACTACCAGAGGACCCATCCAAATGTACAAACAGACCCCTAATTTCTGGAGTGAGGGTGCACATCCATGCAGACCTCTGGTTTTCGAGTCCTTTGGGTCTACGAGTACTTGCTGCTGAAGTGAACGCAGACATCTTAACTCTCCCGGATGTTCAGGGAGTCTCCCTCTATTAGATAGCAGCTCCCGGACACCGAGGAGAGAAACATTTTCTCCCGTAAAGGTTTACTCTGCTAGAGTAAACCTTTCCCTGCTATCTGGTTTTGTTTTGTTCTTCTCGACATCGGGGCCACCGGCCGCCGTCAGTCAGAGAAAAAAAACCCCCCAAAACAACAACAGTATAGAAATGAATAGCTAGATTGCTATTGGCTATTTCAATTTACAATAGCCAATAGCAGACTAGCTATTGCACCTGCCCACTGCTGCTGTCAAATCAGCATAGGTGGACCTGAATTTCTCCATCAGGACCTGATCAATGTGAACGAGAAAGGTGGGATTCCTCAGATCCCTCTGTGGGCCTCCTGTGCTACGTCACAAGCACACACTGGTCGCTCATGCTAATGACTGGTTTCAAGAGCAGGTCTGAAAAGACAATGTTCCTTGAAGGTTAAACAGAATACATTTTCCGGTCTAGCTGAATAAATTTACCACCAGAGGACCAGTCTTGTTAATGCAAATTGGGATTTATGTTGTTACAGAATGTTTTTTTGTAAATTGGATAGGCATTCAGTTTAATGTTAAAGGAGAACTATGGGGTCAGTGCTTCTCCCCATAGATCTCCTAAGGGTCATGGGAGGACATAGATCAGTATATAGCGGGCTACTGCTCGCGGTATACTGAGACCGCCGCAGCCAGGATGGATCCTGACATTACTGTCAAGATCCACCCAGCTGCGTGATTGACAGCTGGCTCTGCCCATCTAGAGGCAGAGTCAGCTGTGCCCGCCCCCTCCCACGTCCGTTCCGCCAGTCAGCGCTGGAGGATCAGAGCAGGGAGGGGGGGGAAACCCCTGCAGGGAGCCGTAACTGACAGCGACGGCTCTCTACAGGGACATGATCGAGAATTGAGTGAGCGACGGTATGTGTTTGCTCACTTCCCGATCTATTGAGCCGACACGTGAAAGTTTCATTGTCACACGTCGGCTCCAACTATGAGGATGAGTGAAAATCACTCGCCTCATAGTTCTCCTTTAATTCATTTTTATCATTTAAAATAGTGCAGTTGAAGGAGATATCTGATCAGAAACCAATGTGCAATAGCAAAAAAAAAAAAGCAATTGCAGAGGACAGCAGTAGAGAACAAGTTTCTCAATAGATTTTCACTGTAGAATACGCAATTTATTTTGCTACAGGCCAGTGTTTAAGGTTGAGTTAATTTGTACCTGGATTTCCTCTTTAGGAAGAGGAACATATACACTTCTCACGGTTTTAAATATTCTCACGTTTGAACTAAAGAAAGCATACAGTCCTTGTGGTTTTTTTGAAGCAATACACAAGAAAACGCAAACATAAGAAAATTTTATTTTAACGAATACACGCATTGTATTACTACTGAGTGTAAATAGTGACATCTGGTGGCTAAATGTTCTGCAACAGAAGCAAGAACAGTCTTTGTGAAGCCTAGTATATCTGCAGCCATACCTAGAATAGGGTGTGTATAACAGCCAAAAAAAATTAAAAAAATTGTCCTTGTGTGTTAAAAAAATACTTTCATGGGCTAAAAAACACTTCTCTTGAATGCAGTTCCTGTCATGGGGATCAGACATTCCATCTGCTTGATTTGTGCTAAGTGAATTGTCACCTACCCATCCCCAGATAGCATGCAGCAGGCATCAAATGATACTAGAGCTGTTGCCACCCATAAGGCTTCCCCAGATAAGCCCACATAGTGGTGCCCTACTGATAGAACTTGGCAATTGCAGTTTGCGGTCACATGTCTACATCACCATAATGAGCCATAGGGCATCCTCTTCTAGAACACCCTTGACATAAACATGCACAACTGTCATGGCTGGATAAACATATCAATGCACCAAATATACTGTGAGGTGGACAAACTGCCTGGCGAGCTTAGCCCTCTGAAGTCTGGGGGCCCATTTCATTACAACATACTTCACATCTAATATTTTTATCTATTCCTATCCTTGTGACATCACTAATTACAACTTTCTAAAACCTTTAAGAGGGACTCCTTTTAGAACAAAACTATATAGGAAATGGACACATCCCTGTCTAGCCGCCAGTTATGCAGATCCTTTAGAATAAATACACCAAAAATGATCTGTTAAAACCACAAGTGATTTTTTTCAACGCCTACTTTTCCTGTATATTGGATTTACATCATTACAAATGTAGCAAATTAGAGGTTGGATGAAAGGTTTAAAATAGTTACATACTTTCTGTAGTTAAAATGACATTAAAGTCCCAAATTTATTCTCCCTCTCCCCCCATGCTGCTTTAAGGACTTACCTTAAATGATGCCCCTTGAGCCGATCATCTTTTTCCTTCCACTTGTATTCAGCAATGCCTCCAGCGCTGGTGCAGGTCACTGATGCATCGCAGACTGCCATCTCTTCCTGTCCCACGATGTTTGTCCGACGCGCACACTCACGGCTGCGTGCATTCAGCTCCACTGCGTCTCTCTTCTCCCCACCGAAGATCTCTACTGCGCATGCGCCCGCCCCATAAACCTGCATGGCCGCTCGAGAAGCTTCAGATCTTCGGACGGGAGCAAGCAGCGGAGACACAGGTAAGTTTTTACCTTTTTGGTAACTTTTTTATTTTGTTTATATGTTTTTGCATAGCAATATATATTTGCTAAAACAAAGGAGAGTTTAATTCTACTTTAAAGCGGACCTTTACCCCCTTCTACTAAAAATCGCAGCAGGATGCAGCTCTGCATGCGGATTTAAAATTATATTACATTCATTAGCTAAACAAACGTGTTTTTCATTTACTTACAAATAGACATCTACTTCCTGGTCCAGTTCTGGCACAAATGATCAAAGTGCCAAAGCGTTGCATCTTGGGAAGGTTACATTAGCAGAGCATTGCTGGGAAATCTCATCTGTAATCTCATGAGATCTCAGGTAAAGGCATTTTCCTCCCCTGAGATGATGTGCATGGTCACATGTCCTAGTCACATGTGCCAGAGTTCAAGGTAGTAAAGGGAGAGCTAGTAACCTGCCCCTAGTTAACATGGCCACTGCAAGAAGACTGGGAAGGAAAAGAGAAATAAGGTATGCAAAGAATACAAAGCAAAGACGAAAATTATCTAGATGTATGCGTTTGTAGATTGTCATTATTAAACATTTCTAAAGGTGTGGTTGTTATTTTAACGATATGGGTAAAGGTCCACGTTAAAGAGGGACAGAAAGAGGGACAGAGAGATTTGGTTCCAAAAGAGGGACCAATTGTCCCTTCAAACACTTGGGAGGTACACTAACTGCACATGACATCACTACAGGAAGCAGAAGCCACTAATCCTGCATGTAGCACCCACTGAAGAATGTATTCGCAGGCATAAAGTGTGCGCCATTACCAAAGTATACTGGGAGCATTGTCATAAGCAAAGTGCCATAGCATCCAACTCCCGGCCCACCCCTTGTTGCTCAATGCATACAGCTGTCATCACAACTCTCCCAGATGTCCCGGGAGTCTCCCGCTATTAGATAGTGGCTCTGTAACGCCCACAAGAGAGACATTTTATCCCGGAAAGGTTTACTCTGGAGAGTAAACCTTTCCGACTCTTCTCACTAGTTCTGCCGAGTATGAATAAAGTTTTTAGATATAAGGGGGGAAAAAAAGTGTCGCCCATGCCTGCACATCCTGTAGCTGTGGCTGGTCAGTGGGAGGGGTTTAGGCATGGCAGGGAAGCCAGCAATTGGCTGGAGGCGGAGGTCCCTGAGCCACCTCTGGGGGACACCTCTGTCCATTCATGTGCCAGGAGTTTAGCAAGACAAAAGTAAACGCCAATTCCATCCCCCAAAAATGATCAATTAAGTGTTAACAAGCAACTGACCAATAATAAAGAAGCACATACTTACCCAGCAAAGTATTTCTTTAAACTTTTTGCCTCGCCCAGCCACTTACAATTATGTTTCTAAAAAGCTGCCACCAATTCACTTGGCTCCACTTCCCTGTCCAGTACAAGAGCACAAGGGACAGCACAGTCTCCGGCAGCCATCCAAATACTAGCTTGAAGGAGGGAGGAGTGAGGAGAGGGGAACAGGGGAGTAGCGAGTGGCTTGCCTTGCTGTGTCTGTGTGTTTGTGGAGAAACAAACAGCTTACTAGAACACACGAGGGTGGCTCCATAGGACCCTGCAAGGGAACGGAGCCGCCCTAAATCAGGATATCAGGACCAGTACCCAGGGGACCAGCTGATTCTGCAAGAAACTAAAACTTGCAAACATCAAGAAGCAGCATCTATTTTAAGTGATTTCATCAGTATTTGAAATAGCTTAAGAACATTTTGACTTTAAAATCACTAAGTTTCTATTTAGTCAGAAGATTCATTTCTGTAAAATCAGAGTATACTGTAATCCTCAATGATGAAGCCTTACACTTCACTAAAAACTGTTTTGCATCAGGATAATTTCAAGTGAATGCACATGAAAAAAGAATCCATGCAGTGCACATACTCAAGAGGGTCAGCAGGGATGTCACTGGCTACATAGTGAACAGAAATATCAGCATACATGTTTAATGAATTACATTTTATTATCACATTCACATAAAAAAAGCACATTTCTGTTTATTTTTTTTTACTTTTTAATTTTACTTCACCAAATTATACATTGCCTTACTTTATAACCGTTTTTCCCAAACCAAAAGAATGATGGGGGTTGATCTTACCTTTTTTAGACTATACCCTGCATGAAAAATGATCGGTGGCAGTAAAATGTTGAAGAAGACTTCTGGGTCAAAGGTCACCTACAACAAATGATACAAGCTTTAATGGGTGAAATCTTAAAACATACAGCATATTAGTACATATCAATTGAATGCACAAGTGTGCACAGATTACTGTGTCTTACATAATGTTTAAATCAAATCACAGGTTTTTTTTGGCTATTCTGGAAAAAGAAACCATACAAGTATACCAGCTCTACTACCGCTGGCATTCCCATCAGGTACATCAGTATTGAGAAGTAGGTTGGCATTTCAGATATTGCAGAGAAAGTTTATTTCTAGTCTAGAGAACATTTGAGGCTATCTTACTCAAACAGCCTCCTAACCTTTAGGGTTTCTCCAGTTAATAGACAATAATAAACCATGATTAATAATGATGATATAATAATAATAAATAAACCGATGTGTCTTATTTGTACCGGCACGACTGAGTATTTCTTGCCTGCAGCTGGTATACTTTAATGTTTTCATTTTAAATCTCTAACATGTATGCCATGGACCAATTAGCTCCCACTAGTCAACTATTATACCTATTTTACAGCAGCGGGATCACCCAAATATTGATTATATTTCATACAGTTGTAGCGCTCACCCCCGAAGGAGCCGCTGAATAACCGGGTGTTTCTATCCCCCTACACCAATGTACCGCCCAAATGTGGATCCACAGCACACCAACACACCTTTGAACAGTTTTATAGCAGATTTAATCATAACACAACATATGAAAGCAACTATGGCAATAGTATACCCAACAATCACACGAAAGGATATTAAGCAGCAGGCTAAGGCACTCTGCAACACAGTAGCTGCTGCTATCTGCTGTCAGCACTGATGTAATCAAGGCCAATTATCTTTAAATGTCCTCCCTTGAATGGGGTGTATGTCCCTTTAAGGTTTCCCTTTGGCAATGCCCAACCCTTCCTAGACTACTGGCCAGTAGTGGTGTCCTAAGCTAGACGGCGTTGGGGCCCTTACTGTAGTGCAGGTATGAACAGCAAACAGGTTCTCAATGAGGCCAAAGGCCTCTCACCAATCCTCAGGTCAGTTGAAAAAAAGATGGAGACTGATAGCAGAAGCTGGACGTCCTCTCTCTTCAGCTCAGGCTCAGTAGGGGAAGTCATCTGGGTCACTGGTAGGAGGTTTTCACTCATCCAGGATGTTTGCAGTCATCTCAGGTGGCTCCGTCTGGCTCTCGCTCTCTCTCTCTGCTGGGCTGGCTGGATCACTCCGGCGGCTGGTTCAGCCGTGCAACTAGGCCTCAGTTCGGGCGCTCGAACACAGTCTCTCTGGTTCAGCAGATGAAAATCAGTCCTTCAGAGTGCTGCTGTACAGATTCTGTGTGTCCCAACCTGTCAGTGGGAATCACACAGCTCTGTTGCATGCAGTCTTAATTCACACAGTGCCGCACACAGGCCTGTCTTCTCCAGATCCCCCAGTCAGACTGGGCACGCTCAGTCACTGCAGTACATAGCCCTCCTCCTTCCTCTCGCACAGCATCCTGGGAATGGTAGTTCACAAGAGCTCTATTAGCAATCCCCAGTGTCAGCTCTGCACTGCAATCCCCACAAATCTCAGCTTCAGATTACACACAGGGACAAGTTAACTCCTTACAGTTAGGAACAAGAATCGCTGAGATAGCACATATATGTATATTATATAGGGGCTACACAGTCGCATCCTTCTGTACTTGAAAACCGCTGATCTCTTAACCACTAGGACTATGGGGTTCTTCATCCTTCTGAACTTCTAATGTAGAATCGTTGAATTGTTTGAAAGAGTACTGTATGTGCTCTGTGATACCAACCACTCAGCTTTTACCATGCTACTATGGCAGGTTAAAAACTGCAAGAAAATTGTAGACTACAGAACCAACCCATTTTACTTTACCCCTTGCCTCTGCTAATTGAGTATTCATTTCAAGTTTCCATTAAAAGAAAATGGTTAACCAGCAAACTAGCTGCCCAATATGACTTCATAAAAAGTACAAACCACTGCAATCCAGGCTACTCAGGATCTTCAGTGCAAGTCTATTTCAGGTCACAGAAAAGCCTTATGGGCAAAAACAGGACATTTCAGTGATGGCCTTTGAGGCAAGTCTAAGAAAGTGCAGTGAAGCCCGAGAATGTTTCTGACAATAATAGATTAACTCAAAGTAGAAAATGACTGTCATAAGCAAGTTATTTGTCTCAATAGAGACTATAAATGCAATTAGTGTCATTCTAAGGCAGAAAGTACAGAGTCTGATATCTAGTCACAAAGTATAACCCCACTTAGAGTCAAGTAGCATGATTCAGCCTTTGATAGTTTTTCAGTCCTTGATACTAGAGAGGTTCTATATATAAAAGGGCATACAAGTACATGTAACAAATTCTGAGGCAAGCAGTCACCAAGTCATACCTCATGCTATAAGAAAAATAAAACAGGACATAAATCTGAATCTATAACATGAATTAAGCTTATGTCCAATTGTGCTTTTATAATAAATGGCATTATATAAAACAGAGAAAGTATCATGATACAAGTACATACGTAAAAATATCAAATGCTGCATTTTTATTAGAATAGCCAATTACAAATATATAGTATGGTGCCAAATTTAGACCAATATTAATGTTAGCTAAAGTGTAACTCATACATTTGAGCATCAATAAGCTGAAGCATTATGGTTTGTCTGTTTCAGGTCTGCAGATAATCATATAAGCTATGGGGCTGGCTGATGTCAGAGGAAATTTCAGATATTACATCTTAATTATAGACACATATTAAAAAAATATTTAATCCAGTTACCCATTAGTTAAAACTAATTACATTCATTGTTAAATAATACTTCTATAAAACCATCTTTATAAAAGCTTTGATTTCCTAATCATAACAGTTTAAAATGGACCTGTGGGATTAATAGAAGTTTTAACATCATTAAAAAAAGGCACCTCCAGGTACCCTCACATACTCCCTGATTTTTGTAGAATGTCTCAGTAGCCTGGACAATGTGGTGCACTAATATGTCTTATTGATTACGGAGCTGCCCATCTCATACAAACTATGTATTAAGGTATGTATATCATGTATTGAGGCAAAGAAGACAGAGTGCCAGGCCATATCCAGTAACACACAGGCACATTCCCTTCTTTACAATGTAAATGGTAAAACTGCTATTCAGCCCCCAAGTTTGCTTTACAAATGTACTTATTTTGCCAACAATAGTATGAAGAAAAGGAAATTAGACACTAAAGGTCATTAAAAAATGATGGGTGTAATCCAAATAAGTGTACTTGCTAGCAGCAGTGGCTCCCTAACAATACTGCAGGGCTGGGAGGGGGTGCGAGTAAAGCTGGGTAGACAAAAATTTTATTTAAAAAAAATTTGGTTTTGGACTGTTCGTTTGATTTTCGAATAACTGATGACTGATTTCGACCGTAGTGACGAAAAAGATCAAAGGAGGAAGCTAGAAAATGTCTCAAACATGTGAATTCTAACTGTGAACATGGTTTTCGTTTGGCAAATTCCGTTTATTTCCAAAATGAAATGGTAAAAGCTAAAAAATGACATTTCCAAAGATAATGGCCAACTCCCTGAGAGCATTATTGAATGTTTTGACTAGATTTTTTTGTACAACTGTAATACCCAGCTTAAAGTGTATTTCCACTTTTGCAGCCAAATTGGGATAACACCTATTTTTTTTTATTTTTTTTTAGCAATTGCGTTTATTGAAAGAATTAACATGCATAGATATAGGTAATGCAGTTCCAATACAGATATGAATTGTGGCATTATGTGCAGGATGTGTATCACATAAGAGAAACAATGCAATGAGTAAGGTAAATAATACTCATAGGTACATGTCAGAGTCATAACACAGGTAGGGTTCGAACCCAGGAAGGGGTCTTGTAGCTAGAGTATAACATAGTGAAATAAAAACAAAATTCTAACCAGAATAACCATATTGGAAGACTGCAGTATATCAGTTCTCACATTCGAGTGCTTTAGAGGTCGGTAGGTGTATTAGGTCTGAGTCAGTTATGTTGGGGGAGTCAAGCCCCTCAATGTGTCAGTGTGCGGCCTGTAGTGGTCATAATAAAAAGGAGCTCAGGTCTGATTTGTGGTTAACAGAGAGATCCTTGTAGATTAAGTCATCCCATTCTAAAGATGTCATGCCGGTGGTTTGGGAAGATAGGTCTAGCAAATCCATGGAACAGAGTTTGAAAAGGACAGGTTTCAGGTCAGATAAATAAGGTGGGTTTTTTGTTATCCAGTTTTGGAGAATTATATCAAGCATATAGGATATCGTAGAGGTCCAAAAGGGCGTAATTTTTGAGCAGGTCCAGAAAAGGTGGTTCTGTTTAGGTCTTGGTGCATTGCATTTAGGGCATATAGTTAGTGTGGTCGTGTTTGCAGGCCTAGGCAGAAAGTTGAAGGCACAATAGGCCCCGTTTATCAATTTAAATTGTATTTCTCTCCATATTCCCCTGGTGGTGGCAATACCTATTTTATATTTGGATATGAAAGAACAGTAAAAACTGACTTTTTATGCACCACCATGACCACTTTAATTTATATCAAGAGTTGAGCACCTCCCCATGGAAAAATATCTATAATTATCATTGTTACATACTAATGCTATCGCATAGAAATTACTTGGTTAACTATCTCTCTTGTATACCAGTTGAGGAGGTGCAGGTTCATGAGAGGCATACAATGTCACAGTTTTGTAAATAAGACTATATATGTTGATGATTTTAAACTTGCTATATATTTTTACCAAACAATGTACACAATAAATACATACATATTAGGGCTGCGGAAATTAACGATTAATTCCTCGATTAATCGTTAACATTTTTGACCGATTAAATTGCTTTTGATCGCTAAGGCAAATACTCACTTCTCAGCCGGCTTCCGGGAGTCCCGTCGGAGGTCTGGTGACGTCACGGACATCGACGTCACCGGACTCCTCCCCCCTTCCCGAAGTGGCTCCGTCGGCTAATGAAGGGAAGGGGGAGGAGTCCGTGACGTCGATGTCCATGACGGCTAACGAAGGGAAGGGGGGAGGAGTTTGTGACGTCGATGTCCGTGACGGCTAACGAAGGGAAGGGGGGGAGGAGTCCGGTGACGTCGATGTCCGTGACGTCACTGGACTCCGTGCCCCCTATCTGGCTCCATAGTTTGATTTGTCATCCTCCACATTAGCGGTTCCCAACCTGGGGTGCAAGTACCCCCAGGGGTACTTGGCAGCATATTTAGTTACTACCTTTTTTATATTTGTTACATGTTCTCATTCACATAGCATAAGCTATGCTTCTTGCAGTTTAAATTGCTTTTAATTGGGTTAGGGTTTTAAGGGTTAAAATTTCTTCCTTCTTTATTTCTTTGAAATGTTAGGCAGGGCTGTGAGGGATCTTGTCTATTGAGATGTGGCTTGTCCATTGTATGTTAATCAAGATTAAACACACTTTTCATTGGGACAGATCATCGTGAAAGGGCTAAGAAAAACCTGGAATCAGCCATTCTGTCGGATTTAACAAAACATTAAAAAAAAAGGTAAGAATTTTTTTTGAAAGTTATTTTTCAGTATGCTGTGTGAATAGAAACACGTAATGAACATTTGGAGGGGTTTTCCTAAATTTGACTGCAAAAGTGGAAAACACTTTTAAGTGTTAGCAGCAGTGGCTCCCAATCACTACATTAGGGCTGGGGAGAGGGCATGAATAAGTGTAGCAGAGGAGGACCCTATGGGGGATGCCATTAATCATTTCAGGAGAGCTAGGCAGAGGGGGGCTGGATGATGAAATGACAATGGGAGACTACGAGGGATATAAGCACACCGTGTGTTGGCACTATGAGCTGTATCTCCAAAGAAGCACAGAAACAAACTGACCACACCAGCATGGATAAAGAAATGATGTACACCAATGTTTCAACTTCAAAACATTGAGAGAGAAGGCTGCCGTCTTCAAGGGCACTGGGAAGTATCATCACAACACAACAGCACCTTCTCCTAGTGTATTAACATTTATTGGATATAGCAATCAATATAACCAACTAGCTGACGCGTTGCTGTGCTTTCCTTTACCATACTAGCTCTGAGGAAGGGGGAGGCTCCCACGAAATGCGTCAGCTAGCCGGTCTTCTCTGGGACCTACTTTGCAATCTATTGCTTATTCCAATATACCTCTATGCGAGTAGTTTTTATTGCTCTATCCAATAAACGTTAATAAACTAGGAGACGGCGCTGTTTGTCTATTCGTTTTACAACAGCATGGATGGCGAAGGGTAGTAGGGGAAATGGCAGAAGCACCAGGTATCTGACAAATTGACGCTCTAAAAACACCATTTACAGTACGAAAAATAAAGAAACAGATGCATATACTGTATGTAATGTTTTGGGGGTAACATACACTTTAACCACAGACAGAGGAGATGTACTCTGTCTATGGAAACATAGAGGTGATAGTCACCCACACACCAAGGCCCAATACGTCCTTTTACTGACAGCAGATACACATGGGATCAGAAATATGAGCAACGTTTCGGAACCTACAGAGGTCCCTTCATCAGGCAAATAACAGTGACCACTATAGGTTTTGGACCTTGGTGTACGGGTGACTATCTTCTCTACGTTTGAATTTGTGCAGTGCCAACCGCACGCCATTCCAGCACCCTTTTACGTACTACAGTGGGATTCTGGTCTGGTGTGCAATGGGATATCTGTTTATTGTCTATGGAAACTTCTGTTGCCTTTACAGCACAACAGCAGTGAACTCAAGAGTTTTCTTACAGGTACAGTAACCCATTCTCCAAGGCTGGGTCTCATTTAACCAATAAAAGCTCAGTTAAGAAAATGAATCCTGTGCTGAGAAAAAACATGAATGCTGCCATTGTTGGCCTTTATGTTGAAACTCTAGTTGCCTGGCTGTCTCGTGTCTCAAAACTTTGAGTCATTGATCCAGAACAAGAATGTAGCTAGAGAAATAGGAGCAAAGTCAGAAATTCTCATCTGCACATGTATAATCAAGTTACTTAATGACATAATTGGATAGCATGATAGCCAGGAAAATCTTTTTTTAAGAAGGGGAATGTTAAAAAATGTCAGCCTTCAAATTCTCTCAATACAGGTTCCATTTAAAGCCACCAAATGCTAACCTTCATTACTGGTCATAACAGTAAATGTTAATATTACTACATGGCCATTCATATGTAATCTTTAGATAGGCAGGGTGTTTTTTTAAGAAAAACTTACCTTTCTTAGCATGTCATTCTGCTCCACATTATGGATCTTCTCAGGATTAATTTCACCCCTTAAAGTGTATTCAAAGAACTTCCCACTGACATTGACTAGAAGCGTGGTATAAGCCCTTTGTTCTTCAGAGCAGCTGATGGTTTTGTCATTGGTGCTGGTAGAAGGTGTGCCGTATCTTATTATCACGCCCACAATAAGACCTGAAATAAAAAAATATATAGTTATGGAATTTGAAAGACAGCATTTATCATTTTACATAATTTAAGGCAGAGATCTCAAACTCAAATGACTTGGGGGCCACTGGACATGTTTTCTTCTTCCATGGGGGCGGCATGGAAAATTTCAAACTCAAAATCAAACTATGTACAGTACTAACTAGTGCTTCCTGCCAGTCACTGCTTCTTGCCAGATGCTTGGCAGTGTTTGCTTAGTTAGATGAGCTAAGTCTGCCTTAAAGCAGACCTCCAGGATTTTTTTTAACCCTTGCAGTGGGGCTACCCAGACACTGCAAGGGTTAAGTGCTAGTTTGTGCCAAGGTGTTAAAATAAGAAAGATATACTCACCCAAAGCTCTGAGCCAGCCGTCACGGTGCTCCCCTCCAGCCTGTCCCATCCTCCACAGCACATTGGAACGTTCCTCAGCATCCTGACATCTATGCACAGTGTATAGACATGATGGATTACTGGGCCTTAGACTGCTGCAGAGGTGGGGGAGAGACATCCCAGGGACCAGTCTAAGAAGAAGCCAGAAAAATCTGGAAAGTTGCATTGTGACTAGCAAAGTCAGCTTCCCGGACATGTGGCAACCCTAGGGCCTGGCCGTCACCGCGTCCCATCTACCAGCTCATCTGTGACCCTTTCCCCTCCACCAGCTCATCCATCACTGGTACTGTGAGATCTCTGATTTAAGGGATTGTGTTAATGGGCAAATGCACCTTGCTTTTGACAATAGTTTGCGAGTCTTCTGAGATCATTTAGAATTTTGTGAGATTTGTGCTTTGACCTGCATGTGATTTGACCTGCAAGTGGACCTCCTTTTGACATGCATTTGACCCGCTTTAAGCGGCTTTTGCATTGCCATAGACGTGTATAGGGAGAGAAGCAGTTCTGACAATCAAAAGCCCATCCGCACTGCCCCTAAAAGCTCATACTGTACAGTATATACCACATTTCAGCTGAGTGTAAAAGAAATATAATGTTAAAAACAGGATCTCAATCTATCCACGTTAATAGAAGGGTGATATAAAAAAATTAAAAAAAATCTATAATTATGCGTTTAAATTACCATTTTGAAGATTTCGTTTAGAGCAGAATTTTATTACAGTCACAAGTCTAATAAATACACATACAGTACAATGATGGCCATTCACTAGTGAATAATTCAATAAGGTGGAACATCACCGTGACAGCTTCCTTTTTACAAAAGACAGTAACTCTTTCACTAAGTTAAAGTTTATGTGAACCCTAAGCCTAATTTGCAGTATGTTTGTCATCATGCCTCACTGTATAGTTTTTATAGAACCTTTCATGGGCAAAACTTCATACATAGGTACACAGGACTGACTCAACAAGGAAATAAATATTCCAAAAATAATAAGACCAAAGCGTAGTCATGCCTTGGTCGACTATGAACACAAAGTAGTCCCCATAGTCTTTGCAGCACAAATGTAAAAGGGTAATTAAGGAATTGATTCTACTGAACCATCCGGCTCAGTTATTACATAAAGCCTAGAATGTATTCTTCATATGAGAGATAATTATGTATAATTTCTGCATATCTATTGAAGAAAACCCTTTAAGAATGCCAGATGAAATTGGATAGCCTCACCACAGCATGTGCCAAATTAGATCTGAGCGGCGGTGGAAATACATATTCCATACCGCATACAGAATATTAGCACACAGAAAATAAGGGTCTATTGCAGAAGTACACACACAGCGACCACTGAAAACCTACATGAGTCTTGTTCTTCAAAAGATGAAAGTTTTTTGTTTTTTTTACAGTGTTAGAAACAAGAAGTCCATGCAGGTCAACCCATAATCAACTGGCATTAGAAAGTTGACATCATAGCATTAACACACATTTACTCTTTAGGATTAGCGAAGGGCCTGCCACTTTACAAGAACACTAGCCTGCCACCAGCAAACTAAACAACCAGGTTTCACCTGAAAAACTTGAACCTCAAGATAACTCCCCAAACACAACAGTGCCTGCTGAGGGTGAAATACAGCCAACCATGCCAGGGCACCTGATGCCCACCACCAAGGGACTCCATGTCGCACACACGAGCTCAAGAATGGCTCTGAAGGGAAAGAAATGTAGTGACCAGAGGCTATACAAACAGGCAGTAGGGACCCCATTATGACACATTTTGTTAGTTTTGTTTTGGTTTTAAATACTTCTTACTTTTTTGCAATTTTAAATAAAATGAAAACTCAACATGATGTGATATTACAATTTATAAAGATTAAACCTGTCAAAATTGAATCAACTCAACAAAATGTGGAACTATGGCAAATATGTAAAATGGGATCCAAGTTAAAAAAATAACCCTAATTTCTACCCGACAGGTGTTTATACACGTTTCTGCTGCTAGACAAAACATCAGCACTCTAGCTGTTGAACTACTCCTATTACGCTTTGCAAGACTGACAGATATATGATGGGATTGATAGTACCACAGCTGCAGTTGCCTACCCCTGTACTAGACTGTTCAGCAATGATAGCAGCTGGAGATCTTGTTTCCTGTTGAGATACAAGAAAGAAAACAGATGGCTCCCTGGCTTAGCTTGTACAAACTCTGGCTGGCAAGCCATAAACCCCATTCACACTTATGAAGCTCAATGTAGCTCTTCCAATGTAGTACAACAGCTGGAGATCCAATGAAAAAAAAAAAAATTATATATATATTTTATTCCTTAAGAGAACTATGGGGTAACCTTTTTATCCCATAGTTCTCTTAAGGGTCACAGGAGGACATATACTAACCTCTTCCTGTGACCCAAAGCTCAGTACTGAGAGCACCGCAGCCGGGATGGATCCTGACAATACTGTCGAGATCCACCCAGCTGGCTTATTGACAGCAGGCTCTGCCTAAGAGCAGAGCCAGCTGTGCCCGCCCCCTACCCCATCCGTTCCTCCAGTCAGTGCTGGAGGACCGGAAAGGGGGGGATCCCTTCGGGGAGCAGTGACTGTCAGTCATCTCTGCAGGGAGATGATCGGAAAGTGTGCGGGCGACGTTATGCGTTTGCTCACTTCCCGATCAATAGAGCCGACCTGTGACAGTTTCATTGTCAAACGTCGGCTCTAAGAGGATGAGTGAAAAATCACTCACCTCATAGTTCTCCTTTAAGGGACTGACTAAATGTCCATCATTTATAACCAGGAACATGTATTTCTATTAGGGATGCACCAATACCAGATTTTCGGTATTGAGTACGAGTACCAATATTTATCTTTCATATTTGCCAATACCGGTACTTCCGCAGGTATGGAGCCGGCTTCCCTGGCAATCAGAAAGCCAGGTGGCATGTCATTACCCGCCACCCAGCTGGCTTGGCCGGTTCAATGCGGAATGGCCTGGAAGCCGCCTTCCCAGGCAAAAAGCATCGAGCCGGCTTCCCGGGCAATCAAGAAGCTGGGTGGCGGGTAATGACACGTCACATGGCTTCCTGATTGCTCAGTAACCCGGCTCCATGTTCCCTCGAGACACTGCCAGGCAGAGGAAACCTCCGATAACGGAGGTAAGTTTAGGAGCATTTGAGCGAGTACTCGTCCAAATACTCGGTATTGGCACCGATACTGTACTAGTAATTTCTATACTTTGGTCAATAATTACACAAAATGTAAGCTTTCGAGAAATTAAGCCTCCACCCGTGAGCCCTGAGAAACGAAACACTGGAAACCCCCTAAAATTTAGATTGTTTTTATAATAGACAAAATTATAAAATGCCCCTGTAGACAGTTTTTAATTACAAATCTGAAAGATGGTTTGTTTCACATTTCCAGATATCGGAAATATGATCATTCTGCTAAAGGACAGATTAACAGCATATAACATTTTGGGACGATACTGAAGTGGTTCGCAAGGAAACAAACAAAAAATCCATTAGACGGTAATAAAACAATATTTAGGGAAGAAAAGAAAAAAAGATTTTCTATAATACAGTCTTGGGGGATCAGCCAGTTTAGGCATTAAAACAGACATCCAGCTGCTACCTACATAAGACGTGGGAAACCTTAGCATCACACAGCAAAACTCAACGCCTGTTTCTGAGCCGTATGTTCCCAAGCCTCTGCTCTCCTTTACGATTGTGCTTAAAACACATTACAGTTTCCTATAAGGCAAAGTCCACTTTTTCAATAAAACAATATAAATAATTGCACACCTCTTCATAAAAGAAAAAAAAATGTGCATTTCGATAATTTTTTTTTCTTTTATTGGAGCCAGTAAAGCGCTGCAAGTGGATGGCAGGTGCAATGCTCTGGCTCCTGCAGAGCCTTCCAGCAGTCCCTGTCCGTACTGAGGTATAGACAATCAGTAACAGGGACAGGAGGAAGTGTCAGTGGACTACATGGGCAGTGGCAGACAGGACCTGTGGTTTTCTCCATTCACAGCCCTTAACATATGTGAAGACAGCAGTAAATCAGTTGGTCAGTATTAGAGTGCAACCCTGGCTTGTATTTACAATCTACCTCTCAATCAAAATAACAGTCCTGGTGCCCGTTACCTTGGTATTCTTTTATGCTGCATAAACATACTTAAAAGCCCAACAGATCCAGCTTCGTCCTCTTCTCTTGCACCACTCTCCTACTATAGGTCCCATCTCACATTGCCATCTTTCTTTTGTATGTCATGGGGAGCTGTCTCTTCCTGGTTCTGGCAGCTGGCCCCCCAGATCTTACACAGGCACAGTTTTGGATAGCTTGAGATACGGTTAGATTCAGCCCCCGTCAGAGTTATTATTTCTCTGTCCTATTGAGGACCATACAAAAAGTGATGACAGGTTCAAGCATTACAGTATTTGTACCTAAAATGCCACCAAACATTTTAAAAAGGTAACGTTTGTGGCACAAAGATAGGCAGAGCCAGCTGTCACTCCCGCAGCTGGGTGGATCCAGACAGTATTGTCGGCATTCGTCCTGGCTGCGGCGCTCTAAGTATATCGGTCAATAGCTCGCGATATACTGAGCTTTGGGTCACGGGAGGAGGTTAGTATACGTCCTCCCGTGACCCTAAAGAGCACTATGGGGAAAAACACTTGCCCCATTAGTTCTCTTTTAAGAGTTGTAAATGTATCAAGATTCAAATGTCTCCTGGAGTTGCATGTAAACAGCCAGTTTAAGGACCAACCAAGTTGTGTCTGCATCAGGTTTTACAGAATAAGAAATGTTACCATTGAGATGCTTTGCACTGTGCTTATAAAACAGCCAAGCAAACATGTACTGGGTTCCATCAACCCCCAAGGCTGTGTATGAAGGACTCAAGTAGGTTACATACCAGGTATACTGATAACGCCAAATTTTAGCATGCTCAGTGATTTTTTTCTCTTTAAGCTTCATACCATGTTTTACACTTTACTAAGCTGCTATCAATCACCCTGACACATAGGGGCTAATTTATAAAGCATAAGTAAAAGATGGACACCGGCACTACAAAGCACATCCAGTACGTCTATTTATTCACGTACTTGTTGCAAATGCAAAACACAAGATACAACGTTTCCGGGTCTGACAGGATCCCCTTCATCAGGCAAACAAGTGATCACTTGTTTGCCTGATGAAGGGGACCCTGTCAGACCCGGAAACGTTGTATCTTGTGAATAAATAGATGTATCTTGTCCATCTTTTACTTATACTTTGACGGAAGCCACCAGTTGACACCTGCTGCACCAACTTCTTATCTCATGGAGCAGCAGTTCTGAGTGCGATGGGTACACGGACTGTAATTTATAAAGCATTCGCAGGCGAGTACTGGCACTAGATGGAGCCGAGCAACATTTCCTATGCCCCTCCGCTCCATCTAGTGTCAGTAATGCCACGAACTTCAATCACCTAGATATACAATGGGCGAACGATTAATGAATCGGCCTATAAATGGGACAGCATAGACACCAAATCAGAGTTGGAGAGCATAAAAATATAATTAGTTCTATTAGAGAAACAAAACCAAAAGGAAGGTGCATCAAATAAGCATTTTATATCAACTTGCAGCTCTTCTACTCTAGTTTGCAGCTACTTGCCTAGCTAAGGCCTCTTGTACTGCCCTCGCTAGATGTCATGTGACCGTTTGCAGTATTTTGTTGCTCAATTTGATCTTCATTGGATTTTGGATATGCCCGACATTTAGCCCTTTTAACAGTACCTCACTCTTGTCTAATATGTACCTGGGCTCCGAGTGTCAACAATGGGTCAAAACACAGGAATATACAGTATCTGCAAAGGGCCAAGTTATGCTTAGAGTTCCACATCGACCCAATTTTAAAAGTAGGAAAGCAGAAAAAAAAGGCGAAGGAAATACAAGAGCACAAATCCTTACCTTTAAACACAGAAGTATCATGCCAAATAATGAAACCAAATAGTTGCAAGCTGAACTGTGAGTCAACAACCAACAGAAGTGGTCTGACAAGATTTCTTTCCTCGAGGTATAGAACACAAAGTATGCAACATAAGTTGTAGGGAGTGCATTTTGTTTTCAGAGCAATAAATGCAGTCATCTACATTTGGGGCCCATTTACACTATTGCTTTGTGGCCACACATTACATGTCTTGGGCCCCTTTCACACTGGCTTTCTGATCAGGTCTGCCTGTCAGTTTTTCAGGTGGATCTTATCGGAAGCCCGATGTTAGTCTATCGGCAGTCAGATCTAAATGGACGGGCATCCGTTCACATCCAGTTGCCCCCAGCTCTGGCCAGGAAAAAAAAAACCAACAGATCAGAGTTCCATTTCACTGGGCCTGATCGTGCCAGACTGGAGGTAATGGACCATTTACATCCCATTCCCGGGTCCATTTATTTAAAAATGTTTCGCAAGATGAATGAAAAAAACATGGACGGACACAGATGTCACAACAGTGACAACTGTTCCAATCAGTAGGGGATCCATGCACAGATTCTCTACTGATCAGACCGTGTGAAAGGGGTCCTGGTGTGATGCAGTGCCTATCATTCTGAATGGTACCCAACATACCGTGCTAACAGATGTGCATCGCAAAACAGGGCAATGCACCGACATGTGTTGTGGTGCAGTGCACTGGCAGAAATGCTACATGCACCTTTTCTGGTGTGTTTTGGTGCATCATACAGCTCATAGGCCATTAGAAGGTGTGGGCTTTTAAGTAACTACAAGATACTGCGCACACACATACACACTGTTGGTTTGGTGGTTGAAAGCATATTTATCATTAGCAAAGAAAATTAATTTGAACTTTTCCAGCTGCCAGCAGGGGCAATATCTATATGGTATGTGCATGCTTACAATATGTAAGGTAGGATAACTGGCTTTAGGGCTTGTTCACACCATGTCCGAACCAGATACGGAGCAGATCTGCAAACGCAGTGCGCTGTCTTCAGTCTGCCCATCACTTTCAAAAACATCTTGGATTCCCAGTGTGCTTTGCATCTCTTTCCCTGCTGCTTGATGTGATGCAATTTTAATTACTCAAGACTTCATATCCCATCATGCATTGCTTCCAGCAAGCACTGATAATGTTACATTGTTCAGTCGTTGAGTTGCAGGGGGGCTCTTTGAGAGTTGTGACACAAGAGCCGAGTGAAACCGTGTCAGTGCATTGAGGAAGTACATTCTATGGGCATCTTCAATAGGTAAGTAAGTTTACATCTTCAATAGGTAAGTAAGTTTACAAACTTCTAGATCTATATGGTTACGTGGAGTGGGGTTAGACCTTATGGAAAATCAATAGAGAAATACATATTTACGTTTTTGATCACAAATACCCTTGTCACCAGAACAATAGAGAGGAATTCAAAGACACTTATTGTGGTGACAACTCTCTAAGAAGGTACTTAACTTTTGAGAGACTTCTTGTTGTGTCTACACAAGACATAAGTAAAGGGCAATTTCTCCAGTGAGATGCAGATGGCAATAAAAACAGGAATTTTAAACAATCCTTTACATATACTTTAATCTTTCATGTACAAGGTTATTCTTTATTTACTCCTTCAAAATGAAGAGTGTAGCTTTAAGTATAGGTTACCCTAAAACATCCTATCACATGTATGTGTTTGTAATTGTTGTGGGTAGATTTAGCCCATTACCAAGATCCTTATTTCTTCTAAAATACTTTCTGGTCCTGCCAGCCCCCCCCCCCTTCCTGTCTGTTTCATTCTGACCATGCCATGTATGGAAACGGTTGCATGCTGGTGTGTCCAACACACAGCGTGCCTATATCTCCTGTGGTCAGTCTGGCCACCAGGCCTCCCACCCGGCCCTGTTGTGTTGAGACAGTGGCTCCCTGCGGGAGTCTCACCATCAACACAGCAGCCTCTGAAAGGCAGTGTATGAAGACGGGTTAAGTACTTCCCCACTGTGTGAGGTCATCCTACCCACCCACTGACTAAACCAACACCCCCCCTCCCCCACTATGGGGGAGAAGGAACCAAAAGGTGCGGGGTGCAGTCATGTGACCTCCAACAAAAAAGAATGTAGAATGCGACCAAGCTCAGTGATGTGCGAACTTGGTACTCTATTGACTGTGGTACGGATCAGGCTGAGCCCCCAGAATTCCCATTTACTGGACCATTTTTTTAAATTATATTATAATTTTTTAATTTCATGTTTCAAACTTTATCATACCCGGGATGTCTACTGGACTCTTGTTTGGACAGATTTTAGGTGAGTTATTCCTAAAATTTACTAAGAATTGCAGGTCTACAATAGATAACACCAAATTTTCATGCAAAAAAATGTACCGCTTTTGGTACAAAATTCCTGACATAATCATACCGCCAGGGAGGTTAAATAAAAATATGTATGTATGCTAGATATATACTTTCTTACAATGTGCTTCTGCTGTGCTCCATTCACATATACACTCACCGGCCACTTTATTAGGTACACCTTGCTAGTACTGGGTTGGACCTGCTTTTGCCTTCAGAACTCTCAATTTATTTTTGCCATAGATTCAACAAGGTGTTGGAAACATTCCTCAGAGATTTGGTCCATATTGACATGATAGCTAGCATCACGGGCCCAAAGTGTGCCAAGAAAATATCCCCCACACCATTACACCACCAGCCTGTACCGTTGATACAAGGCAGGGTGGATCCATGCTTTCATGTTGTTTACGCCAAATTATGACTACCATCTGAATGTCGCAATAGAAATAGAGACTCATCAGACCAGGCAATGTTTTTCCAATCTTCTATTGTCCAATTTTGAACCCTTGCAAATGTAGCCTCAGTTTCCTGTTCTTAGCTGGCAGGAGTGGCACCCGGTGTTGTCTTCTGCTGCTGTAGCCCATCTTAATTCAAGGTTCATCGTGTTGTGCGTTCAGAGATGGTATTCTGCATACCTTGGTTGTAACAAGTGGTTATTTGAGTTACTGTTGCCTTTCTATCATCTTGAACCAGTCTGCGCATTCTCCTCTGACATCAACAAGCCATTTTCCTCCACACAACTACCGCTCACTGGATATTTTCTCTTTTTTGGACCACTCTCTGTAAACCCGAGAGATGGTTGTGCGTGAAAATCCCAGTAGATCAGCAGTTTTTTAAAATACTCAGACCAGCCCGTCTGGTACCAACAACCATGCCACGTTCAAAGTCACTTAAATCCCCTTTCTTCCCCATTCTGATGCTCGGTTTGAACTTCACCAAGTCGTCTTCACCACGTTTAGATGTCTAAATACATTGAGTTGCTGCCATGGTGATTGGCCGATTAGCACTTTGTGTTACCAAGCAATTGAACAGGGGTACCTAACAAAGTGGCCGCTGAGTGTAATTTACAGTACAGCTGAAAACAGAAACTTTTTTTTCCATTTCGTATAGCGTATCGGAAGGTCATAACCCCTGTCAGCTTTTTTTAGGGAGATCACTTCACTTCCTGTCTGATTGCCACAAGAAAGAAGAAATCCCTCAAAAGAGAGGGAAATCCCTGGTGGTCTTCAGGTTCACCAGAACTAGATTCCCCATTGGGAGATTTTCCATCTACTCCCATTTTGATTACAACCCATGAATTTTATTTACACTTTAATTCAGTATTAACATTCACCAGGACAAACAGAGGGTGAATTTCCCTAACGGAGACACAGACAGCAACATGAACCTGATAGGTGTTCTTACTCTATCCAAAACTTTAAAAAAAAAAAAAAAAGGTTTTGGCTTCAGTTGCAATTTACCTCATCCCAACCAATCAACAATAAGCTTACATTCATTCCGAGTAGCCAGATATGAAAGATGAGATCATTATGTAGAACACTTTTATAAATATACCCAGAGGAGTTCACCTAGTCCGTATACACAAGCCGATGGGAAATCACTATATGCCTTTGTTAGATATGCTGGAAACATACTCAATGCTAATACAGATTGACAGAAATATAAGTGGTCTGCTATTAGGAAAAAGATCAAATCAGATACCAAACAATAATATTCAGTCTATAAAAAGGACAACATATCTTAGAACACCAGTATGAAATCTTAATATGAACAAAAAGGCAGAAAAAATAAAAAAAAGTTTTGAGATAAGGAATGAACATATGTTCATCTGCATTCCAGTGCATTCAGCAAAACATCAGATACCTTTGTACTCTGTGTAGTGATCTCATAGGGTTCAATGAACCCAAGAGGCTCCCGGTATGCTAATTGTAGCCAGAAGCAGACAGGAAAAGGGCGCTACCTAAGCGACCATGTACATGAACACTAAAAGGTCCCGCATTTTACTGGAATAAAAATGACAAAAAAGTATAGTTACTTTAAAAGAGAAGGGTTCACATGGAAACAACAGCATTACAGAGAACCAGCATGTCCACTAATTGAAGATGTAGTTTTCCCAGTATGTATTCCATTCATAAATGGCTACACTTTCATCATATCATAAAACACTTGTCAGACTTTGTTTGTTTTTCTGTGTCCCTGGAAGTTTCCCTTCAATTCCTGTCCTGGAGACGCGACATTAAAGGAGAACTATGAGGTGAGTGGTTTTCACTCACCTCATAGTTCTAGCTGACCTGTGACAATGAGACTGTCACAGGTCGGCTCAGTAGATCGGGAGGTGAGCGAACACATACCGGGTTCGCTCGCCTCTCGATCCGGTCACGGCTCTCTGCCGTGACAGTGGGAGGGGCTGGATTTCCCTCTCCCCGCTCCGATCTGCCAGAGCTGACTGGCGAAACGGACAGGGAGGGGGCGGGTACAGCTGGCTCTGCCTCTAGATAGGCAGAGCCAGCTGTCACTCACGCAGCTGGGCGGATCCCGCCTTCTACGTCGGGATCCGCTCCGGCGTCTCAGTATACCGCGAGCTGTAGCTTGCGGTATACTGAGCTTAGGGTAACGGGAGGACGCTAGTTTGTGTCCTCCCGTTACCCTAAGGAGAACTATGGGGAACTATGGGGAAAAACACTGACCCCATAGTTCTCCTTTAAGTGAGTGGACTTAAATCAAATTGAAAAAAATTTTCCATTGTAGGATTTTCCTTCACCTTCTGGTAAACGTAATCTACCTTCACTTTCTGTTCGGCTGACAAAATCGAGAGGGAAAGTCTCCTCAGCTGAGACACAGACAGCCATAGAACCTAACCATTTCCTAATCTATCCAAAAAAACACAACGCACAGAAAAATTTTAGTTTGCTTATAATTCATTTTATTGCATCTTTTGGTATCTGCAGATAACCACTGCCTGCATAGTAACAACTACTATTATACTGTACGCTTTGTATTGTATATTATATCCATATGCAATAGCCAATACCAAGGATTTAATAACGTGCTATAAAATAATTCACCTAAACACTTTTAGATTTTCACAATCAATATGTCATCTTCACTAATGTAAACATTTAAATGTAATCAAGTACGCTGCTTTCAGGAAGGAACCGAACACACACTCTGTAGAGTAGGGCATAAGTTAGTTTACCTCCTATTGGCAGAGTATAGGTTTACTTTAAATAAAATGTTCAGTGATTTTGTACACATTTTCTTCATTACTTATTTAGTATTTTATCCAGCCAGCAGAGGGAGCTCTAGTCTCCCTTTTACATAGTTAGCACTGTATCATTCTCAACTGTGCTAAATGAAGCATTTTACAGAACTGAGAAAAAAATAAAATAATAATCTCAGCCGTGACTTCTACCTTATCAGTCAAACAGAGCTTCAAATCCAGCTGTGTCTACTGAGCTATCCCTTTACTAACCTATAGTGGGCAGTTAGAAAATTAAGACTGATTGGTTAGCGCACTCCGCGGGAGG
>NW_017306869.1:41210-73389 GCF_000935625.1 Nanorana parkeri | reverse complement strand
GTGGTGGGTTGTCATGTCGTGGCCGTGTGCTGCTCCTTATGTTATTAGACAGGGGTGTCTGTGTGTGTATGATACTGAACGAAAAAAAAGCAAACTCTAACCTCTAGTGGTCTGGGAGTGTTTATATCTACAACAAAGGTATGATACACCGATCAGCTATGACATTATGACCACCCGCCTAATATTGAGTAGGCCCCCCCCTTTTGCCGCCAAAAGAGCCAAGCCCTGCTGAGACTTGGATCTCACTAGGCCTCTAAAAGGTATGCTGTGGTATCTAGCACCAATCCGTCATTAGCAGATATGTTGCGAGATGGGACCTCCATGGATGAGACTTGTTTTTCCAGCACCTCCCACAGATAATCGATTGGATTGAGATCTGGAGAATGTGGGGGCCAAAGTACACCTCAAACTCATTGTGTTCCTCAAACCATTCTTAAACCATTTTTGCAGTGTGGCAGTGCACATTATCCTGCTGAAAGGCAGGGGCGTCCCGAGGCTGGGTGACCCCCGGAGCGGTTACCGAGTGTCACCCCGCTGGCGCGCCACTGTGCATGACATCATCGCGCACGCGCGGCACTCTTGTGATACCTACCGGCGGCCATCTTGGTGATGGACGCCGGCAGAGAGGAGGGGACAGTCACCCGGCGGGATAAGGTATGCCCTCTCTCTCCCGATACTGTCGGGCGTTTGGTCCATGACCGAGCGCCCGACTTTTTCAGAGGGCGGTGACACCAAAATGACTGTCAGTCATTTTGGTGTCACCCCTCCAATGGTGTCACCCGGGTGCGGGCAACCCCCTTGTGACGCCACTGTGAAAGGGGCAACTGCCATCGGGGAATAGCATTTCCATGAAGGGGTGTACTTGGTTAGCAACAATGTTTACATGAATGGCAGGACCCAAGTTTTCCCAAAAGCATCACACTGCCCCCGCCAGCTTGACCACCGTTCAGTGGTCATAAATGTTATGGCTAATCAGTGTATATTTATGATTGACTGCCTAACTTCACCTCCTCTGTGTATGCAAGAGACAGCTGGTGGCACCCAAAAGGGAAATTCACTAGACGAACAGGGAAAGACTATTAGATTTCCCCATTTACTGATTGTGAATATTTATAAACCAAATAGGTTATGATGAGCAGCATTTATGTAAGCAATGTTTTAAAGAGTCTTTAACTCCAGTTTGGATGAACTGAATGCAGGTCTTAAACGGAATGCAAGCTGCAGCTTTTAACAACTACTTATGATGCTTTAAGGGCACTTTGATGCTTTAGCAGCACGTTGAGCTTCGATGTATGCCAAAGGTTTGATAGACTTATAGGGAACTCCAATTCATTTCTATTAGTCTTCCAGAACAGAAAAGAACCTTCTTCACCAAGAAATGACTTCTGCAGAACTGGTGAGCAATACACAAGAAGCAAAAAGTAATAATGTAAAGCAAAATATATATGCAACTTAAAAAGACGGGCGGGATCCTGCTATCCTGATGGACACATGGAAATAGTGGTAGCAAGTGTAATTTGGGATTCCCCCAATTCTGTTCCAGGACAGCACATGAGTATAAATGAAAAAAACTTACCAGATTAAGGAGAGAGATAGCTTGGGGGACTCACCTCCTCCAACAGAGCTGACCATAAGTATTACAGATATGGTGGCCCATGCATATCAATATCTAAACCAAAAGATAGAATACAAAGGCCAGAGACCTAAACTACAGGGGACGGTCTACTGTAAGTGGAAAACAAGGCTTGAGTACACAAGAATACATAGGTATGGCTGTATAAGGAATGTGTACTCCAACAGAATGACCAAACTATAATGAGGCCTTACGAACTGAAGAAATATGGTATGTAAGCCCCATAGGCCTGCGCCGCTCAATGTTAAAGGTTAACTACAAAAAAGTATGGTGTCTGCTATTATATACAGCCCCTAGAGTACCGTACACCTGAGAGTGATGTATGTGGTCTATGATTAGTATAGACAATAGTACAGTAGATTTCTAGCCCCACTGTTGAAGAAACTCTTGATAAAGCCAGGGGCATAAACTAAAATTATACTGCAACATGAATGTGCTGAGCAAGTTGTGTGCTGTGGCAGAGATGTTTTCCACACCTCAATATGAGCATAAAGAGATGCCACCAATGAAAGCTTCATCACAGAAGCAGACAGACAGTTACAACTCAAACTACATTATTATATAAGGATTTCCATTAAACTATTAGGGAACAGCCCAGCAAATGTATGGTTATGGAATTAGAAAGCCCAAACTGTAATATAGCTATAAGATAACTATTAAACAATACCTAGCTATACATTCATCCTGGAAGTCATTACGAATACTGAGCCCCGAAAACTACAACACAATGTTTTTCATGAAGCCCCTGTAAGTCTTTGCCTGAAGGCCAGTCATGAGAACCACACTGTAGTATAAATTTGCATAAACTACAATAACACATAAGTTACTTTATGGGGTCTAGTCATACATAATTAGCATGGCTCTTCACTCTTTTTGGGTGAATAATAGCAAAAACAAATGTTTTTTCCAGTTAGAATGGAATTCTATAATATTTCAAGTTTGAATGTAGCGTGTTGTAATATTACATCATGGCCACTAGAAGGCGCTGAGGAATATAGGACATAAATACTAATTTCTTACCTTTCTAGCTGTTTCTTTGGAGCAGGTTTGTGCATTTTCAGTACATTTTTAAAATGTATGCTATGTAAACGGGATAGTTAACAAATATGAAGTAGGTGTTATTCCAATTTGGCTACAAATGTGGAATTATACTTTCCAGTGCACTTATCCCTTTATACATGTATTTAAAAGAAGATCTCCAGGTATGTAAAAAGTTAACCCTTGCTGTGGGACTACCCCTGCAGTGCAAGGGTTAACTGCTCATTTTTTCTCTAAGGGCCAGAAAAAAGAACATCAGCAGCTATTACAGCAACTGTTGTCAAAAAATGATCTTCTGACAGCATTCGTAGCCACAAAGTAATATTATACTTTTGTTATTTGCTGTATTTGTTTAATTCATCTTCAGCACAAAGGGATGAGCTTCAATCTGCAAATGAAGTCTCAAAACCGCAAGGTATATGTGGTGCCCAGGTGACCACACGGATGGCGCCGTGCAAAACACTAAATAGTATATAAAAGTATATGTCACTGTCGCTCTGATGAAGGATCCCTGTGCGGACCCGAAACGTTAGCACCGTATGACAGTATGTGACATTGGGTATTGAATAAACATATCAATACTTTAAAAACCCTTCAAGTGTGTGCCGGTGATTTACTTTTATTTAGTTAAAGCAACCTGACAAGTAAACATTTTTTAGTTTGTCATGTTTATCTATGGACTGCATAAAAATAAAGCCATTTTTTGCAAGACCATACCACCAAAAAAAAGCCATTGCCAAAAAAAAGTGATGCATCTATTACTTTATTACTTTGATAACATTACTGCTGAATAAACAGGCCCATAGCAGTAGAAATGACTCCACTGGTCCATAGAGGGTGTACAGATGTGAGAGCTGAAAGAGTTAAACATTGTGAAAAAAAGGCCCTCTTAAGGTGCCCATACACCTTACAATTATCTGCAGATTTTCTGTGGTTAGATGGAAAAAGTGCACCAGATTGGCCCAGGTGGAAATTACTCCATCCACACAGTTAAGTGTAGATGGAGGAATCTGTTGCACCTTTTCCATCTGACCACAGAAAATCTGCAGATAATTGTAAGGTGTATGGCCAGCTTTATCCAGACTTAAGGTGCCTATACACAGCACGATTCTCATACGAGAATCGCGGGAAATCCCGCGATCGTACGAGAATCGTGCAGTGTGAATGAAGGAGTGCAACCGTTTCCACTGTACGGTCGCACGTCTTTTGTCTAAGGAGCATGCTAGAAAACCAGGCAAAAATCTTACGATTTGGTTTGAATGATGCTCGGGAGACGAATGCCGAACGCCCGGTGTGCGCACACTGCCCGTTCAGCATTGTGGTCACCGGAACACCGGAAGCCCGCCCCTCAGGGGGGCGGGCTTGCGATGATTGCAAGTACGATCTGCCTGTCCAAGATGGGCAGATCGTACGTTTTTGTAATTACTTTACAACCATCGCAAGGCTAAGGTCTTGTGTTAAGTGTATGGGCACCTTTAGAGTATTGTAACATGTTAGCCATTAATGAAAAAAGTAATTCCAATTTTTGGATAATCCCACACATTTAAAATGCAAACTATCATTGGCCATAATTGCAATGCTTCATCTAAAGCTTACCATACATGTTACAGTCTGGCCGTAAAATCTTTTTACAACCATTTTAGATTTACCAAATCTATGTCATGTAACATTCTTCATACATTTTCCAATAAACTCATATTCAATGATGCAGGCATTTATACTGCATATGTTGGCAGATCTAAATGATATTGTACAGATTGCAATGTGTGGTGAGTTTAAGGCCCCCTTTGCAGCTACAAATGGGGCTGATCACACTAGTCTCATGAATTCCTCCGTGAGAATCATGCGATCAGTTGTGGGCGAGAGGCAAATGTACAGTACAATGGCAGCTGCCATCACCCGGAGCGGTTCACGATGTGATTACCTGCAGATGACTGCACCTGGATGCAGACTGTTTGCAGTAAACAAAAAAAAAGGAAATACAGGTGTCATCTCCCTGACATTGATGCTGTTCAATATTTCAGCCTTACCGAAAGGCTTCACTTAAGAAAACTAAAGCCAAACCTTTTTAGCTTTAGCCCTCTTTTGGGTCATAGGAGTCCATTTACTAATGGACTCTTGTGGCCCAAAGTCCGCATATAGGAGGCTACTGCCTGCTATTTGTTGACAGTGCAAAGCCACACTGCAGCCGGGAAAGATCCCCACAATATTGTTTGTATCCACCCCACTGCTGATTGACAGCTGGCTCTGCCTCTCTAGAGCCTCCTAGAGCTAGCTGTGCCTGCCCCCTTTCCTGTCTGTTCCTCCAATAAGCGATGGAGGAACAGAGAGAGGGGAGGGAGGAATCCCTGTGGGGACTGGTAGCCGACAGTCACTGCTCTCTGCAAGGAGAAGACAGTGAGCTGAGAGGTCAGCAGTCGCATGATCAGTTTTCGATCTATAGAACTGGCATATGACTCCTGCAGTGTCAAATGCTGGCTCTAAGTATTGGGAAGAGAACTTATTTTATTTGCTCAGACGATGTATAGTCTCATACAGCTCATGGGCAAGATCTGGTGCAGATGTCATTGGTGGACCGTCACAAAAAGAAGGAAGAAGAAGGCAGCCTGTCCTACCAGTTTACAGATTAATTTGTGCCTTGGAGCGCTACCCGTGCATTTCCCTTAACTACTAAAACACACGAGGAAACATAACATGTAAATTAAGTTAAGCTGTTAACCATAAGAACACTAAAAAATACAGGCTGTTAGGACTCTACACAAAACAAAGCAAGTATACATTTAAAGTAGCTGTAAACCCTTTTTGTTTAGAAAACATAATGCCTGTCAGCAGAGCTATAGGAAATGATCCATTTTGCCTTTTTAAAGTACATCTCCATGTTTGCAGCCAAATTGGGATAGCACCTAATTTATACACAAACTGGCACACTCCCATCCAGCCCAGCTCGACTGACTGCGGCCACGCTCACAAGAGGTTGCATAGAGCAGTCTCTGCCTCTACAGCACTGAGCTCAGAGCGGAAGGGGGCATGACCATAGGCATGCTGTGCTTGAGCATGGCATCCTGTATGTCTCAGGGAGGAAGCAGGGACGCAAAATGACCACACTAGTACCAATCTGCTTGTGTGCTTAGTGCGGTCAGGAAGGGCTTCCTTCATAAGGGTACTGGCAGGGTCATCAGGTATTTAGGGAGTCTTGTACTTCTAATCTAAATTAAAGTTACATATATTTCAATTGTGAGGGACAAAAGGAATGTCATCCCTATTTTCATAATTATGGAAAACACTTCTGGCCAAAAACAGCAGAAATGTGAATACAGTCTCGTACACCATGGTACACGATTATCTAATTCAGGTATTTTAAATTGTATAGCAGTTGGGCTTGCTAAAACCACAGATACAGGAGCAGTTTTACCTGCCAATGGATTTGTATTGTTGTTCATTCAGCCCTATGATTTACACAGCCCTGCCAGATAGCACAACCAGCCTGGAGACCTGATTTTCTCTACTGCAGTTAAGAAATACAACTAGGTCTAGCCTCCCCCAGCCTGTGATTGGACAGTGAAAGAAAAGCAGCTGATAAGCTCATCTCTCTGCTCTCCTTGTTCTGCTCTCCTGGCTCTTTGTGGCCCAGTAAAATTGCAAAAAGACTGCACTGCATTAACACATATGTGAAAAGGGGCTTCCAACAAAATGGTCAACTTTTTGCCTTGCTTATGACCAACATGCCGGTACTGTTTGAAAGTAAACTCAACCCCTAGGGCAGGTTTACATCGTTTTCGGGACCAGATCTTGAATGCAGTGCATTGTGTTTTGCCACAATTTTACTGCGATTTTGCCACGTTCCGGAGCTAGGGGTTTTTTTTATGCTTTTTGTTAGCTTAAAATTTGGGCTTTCAGGTGCATTCCAGTGTGTTTGCATGCAATGTCGCTGAGTGCTGGTGATTTATTCTTCTACTTCGTGTCTGCACGGCGCCATCCGTGATTGTCACTGCAAGCACCGTCTTTTATATTGGCCTGGACTGCTGCAAGGTGTGCGGAGTGCTCCCCTATCTATCTACTGCATGCATTTGTATGCGTTTCCATGGGTCCCAGTGCATTCCAGACCAGACAAAATGAGACGAGCAGTATTTTTCTAGTCTGGTCAGGAACGGACTACGCTGTGAACAGAAGCCAGAAATAGCATAGGGATACATTAGGATGCATTTTGGGTCCGGAAACAGTCTGGCTATGATCTGGTTGTGGTGTGAATGGGCCTTTAACGTTTTATTTATTTGTATAATCCTTAAAAGAAACATTAAAAAAAACACCCTTAGACAAACAATACATAAATACACTGCATTTAAAATACATTCAATGGTGCAAAAACATAAATTAAGCACCAGGACTGATGAGTACCTAAGTCAGCGGTAGGTAAACTCTGGCCCTCCAGTTGTAGTGAAATTACAAATCCCATAATGCATCTGCCTCTAGAAGGCATGCAAGTGGCTGTCAAGAGTGCTACAATGCCTAAAGGGATTTGTAGCTGCACCACAGCTGAAGGGCCAAAGTTTGCCTACCCCTGACCTAGCAATATTAAATCCGAAAATAAGGATAGCGCTTTGACCATGCATTTTAAATATGAACACAAAGTTCACCTGATAGGATGTATACACTATATTATACACATTATCCTCCACTCCCACCCCGAGGAAGGGATTTTGGCAGAATGCTATTGCAAAAAAAAAACTGAATTACCATTTGAATACAAAGTCCACTGGTACTGAACACAGAATTTAATGTCAATATCGTCAAGTCAATATTGTTTGCTTGGGTTTTGCCATCATATGTTGTTGATATACAGTGAGTATCACCTAGCCTAAGAATAGAAGGTTCTGAACTTCCCATGAGCAGTGAAGGGGTTGATAAAGATTGGAAAAGCTGAATGGAAATGCAATTTAATTAGTGGAAACCCTGGCTTCTCCCCTCCCTGATGAAGTCCAGACAGCGTGGACTAACCACGTCGGCATGCTTGTGGTCCAGGGTCAGCTCATTCATCTGGTCTCTTAAAGGAAGTGCGTCAGTATTACATTTATATTGAGTTGCAGGACTAACCTGTCAATACAGGTGGAGACCTTGCAGGATGGCCTGAGGAGTTAACAGCCATGGACCAAGGAGTCTAATAAAGAGAGTAATTGAAGAAATGTCCTCCTTCCCCCTCTATACATTTCCACCTATCAATAAACCTTCTACCCAGAGGATGAAGATCTATACTTTCCTAATTAGCAGAAGGAAATGTGGTATTGCCTTGCAGTGAATGATTTCCATACAGCTTTGCTACATTTGGCTGCAGCACATGCTATAACCTGCTGGATCTGGAGACACTACAATGTGTCAATGTCATTAATAGTTATAACATAACAGAAAAGTCCAATCTTGTTACAAAATCTTGGATGAACTTGCAAGACTTGCACCTGTGATGAATATTGACTATATACAAGCCTATTATATATACACAGTACAAGGAATGTATTTATGAGCTGTGTCAAAATAAAGACAAGCAATAGTACAACTGCGAAGTTCAGTTACCCACTACTTAGTGACCCTGGAGTTTGATTCGTACACATTAAGGCCTTTTTCACACCAAGCGCGTTCCAGGAGCAGAGCAGAGCAGTTACAGACGGGAGCAAAACTGCGTCCAATGTATTCCAATGGTATTTTTAGCTCTAGTTCACATCGCAGCATTCCTGAGCATGTAAAAAAACTGCAGCAGGCCCTATTTTACCTGCTCTGGAACGCATGCAAACGCCCTGGAACGCACTGAAAGCCCATTTTAAACTTTAAAATTTTTTTTTTTTTAACCAAAAACGGCCCGGAACGCTTCAAAAAAGCGGCAAAAAACGCGGCACAAACCACTGCAATGCGTGTGCAGAAACTCATGCAGATCTGCTCTGCATTTGGTGTGAACAAGGCCCTAGTGCGTTGCATAGCTTCATAACAAACACTTTTTCTATTGTTTACTATGGATCTATCTCTAATAGTACATATACATTAACATCTCTTATAGTAATACCTATACATTTGATAGATTGGGGGAGAATAGATACTGACAATGCCGTTTTAAAATTAAATATTCGTTTAAAGTTATTTTACTGCTTGAAATGATAAAAGTTTTTTGGTTTTATTTTAACCAAACCATTGGGACTTGAAGTCACACTAAACTCAGGAGGTAAATCTTAAAAATGCATTAAAGTCCCTTAACTATTAACAAAAAATGTATCTTATTTGTGTATCACTCAGTTGTAAATCCTCAAATCATCTCTGAATTCATTCTGACATTGCCCTTCCTTTTGTGATGGATGAAGCACTTCCTGCCTCATTCATCACAGAGCAGATCGGCGAATAGACATTCAGTTTGCTGTGTTAGTGGCGTAACAACCGGGGGGGGGGCGACGGTGTGTGAGCCCCGGGCGCAGGGCTGGGGTGCCAGCCGACCGGGCAGGAAACACGATTCACCTGTGAAGTCTGTCACACAGCAGCGCGCAGGGGAAGGGAAGTGATGACGGAACTTATCCCTGTGCTCAGAACTCCATCAGAGAGTCCGTCCAAGGTGGGTAGATGGTACGAGCTTTCAATAAGCATACGACAATCGCAAGACAAAAGTATTGTGATGGTCGTAAGGTGTATGGGCACCTTTACACTGCTCGCCTCTACAGTACATTGTTTGTGATCTCCGTGGCCCGTACGAGAAGCGCGCCGGTGCTTGCATTTCAACGATTGAAAGGAATTCCAGGCTGTAAAGTCTCTGTACTGGAGGGAGGTGAGTATATTTACATTTATTACACTGACCTCTGTGCCACCAGTCCAGAGATCTTCATGCTGAAAATGTAGGAGATAACATGCTTCCAACTGCTTCCGCTGTGCAGAGGGCCAGAATTAGTGATTTTGCTCATAATGTGGTTGCCTGTAGAAATATGCACTGGGAAAAAAACCATTTGTAGGGGCCAATCAGCAAAATCTTTCAGAGGTCCCAATTAATATTAAAGACGACCTGCAAATAGTGGCCGTCCAAATAGTGGGGTTGATTGGGGGGGCACTAAATTTTGTTCTGCCCCGGGCAACCGTAACTCTGGTTACGCCACTGGTCCCGGGCCCCCCTAACGAGCCAGGGACCCTGAAAACCAAGGTCAGGGAGAGCACCACATTTGCAGGCTGCTACCAGTGATCTGCTGGCTGTAGAGCTGCCCAGATCACTTGTACTTAACAAGCATCACCAGCAGTAGCCATGATCTTGGTATAACCACTTCAGGATGAGGATGTATATAGACATACAGTGGTCCTGAAGTGGTTAAGCAGCATTGGCTACCTGGCTCCTGGGATACGTTTTAAAATAATATAAAACTCACACCTTTTCTTAACAATCACTCCACATCAAGCAAATATACATGGCCAAGCAAATGATTTCTTTACATTTTTGCCCAAGAACTTACAGTCATCATGTTTCCAAACAGCCCCAACTCTCTCAACTTAACTCACCTGAGCTTCCTGTCCAGTACAATAATACAAGGAACAGAGCAGTCTACATCAGCTGTCCATCTACTAGCTTGGAGAAGGGAAGAGGGAGGTGTAAAGAGCAGAAAGCAGGGGAGAGGCTTGCCCTACGGTGATTGCGTGCCCTACAGAGACACACACAGCTTATTAGCACACACAGGGGTTGCTCCATAAGGACCTGCAAGGGAAAGGAGCCACCCTAAAACAAGATATCAGAGTCAGTGCTCAGTTGACCAGCTGGTTCTGCAGGAAGCTAAAACTTTTAATCATCAGAAGGCAGCATTCATTAAAAGTGATTTAATCAGCTTGAAAAGCTTTTGAATTTAATATCACTTTAAGATTATCATACAGTATATCTAATGGGGCATTTTATTGTTCCTGTGCAATAGGATTTCATGGAGGTTCGCACCATAATACTATATTGTTAAGTCGGTGGAGTGCCAAGTTGAGGAACTTTTACTAGATCTATACAAGAATTCTTCATTCTGCATAACTACAGTCAATAGAAAACCAAACAAAAGGGTTTTGTAGTGGTGATCTACACCTATGTAATGGCCTTGTAGGAGGGGTGGAGGCATACTACCGGGGAGAAACCTCACCAATGGCATCTCAAGGAGACATAAGGCGTTAGCTGTTGATTCAAGGCGCTAGTGCCTGTCCATTGGGTAAAGTTAACCTTTAACAGTGATTGTTTCATGCAATTATCTTGGCTCTGTATTTAGCTCCTGGCTTTTTACATCAGCCTGCTCTTTTTCGCAGATGTTTGCATCCAATAGCAGCGTCTGCATGGAAGGAGCTCAGATTTCAACGTGCTCTTCAAGGCAAACCATTTGTGTGGAAAACAACACTGCTGAAATAAGATCCTGCAATAAATATTTAAAGCCACAACAGTCCAATAGCACCATATGTGACGTGCTTTGTTGGTGTTCTCCCAAGCAGCTGATGGCTTTACCTGTCAAAGATCTACAAATTACCCATCGTTTTAAACTTGTACAGCAGCAGAAAAAAAAAAAGAATACCACCCATAGATAGCCTTGTGTCGCAGAATACAGCGGTGTTAGAATGAACGACAGGATGTCTTCAGAAGATCGTCAGAAATAAAACAGGATATGAAACCACCATTGTGGTTAGAGCAGTGTGGCGGTCCGCATCCACAAAAAGGAGTGCAGAGTTTGGACTAGTTAGTAGAATTGAATGAATGACGTGTAAGAGATTTACCAGTACAGCCATCTGCTCGTACGGATAAGACAGCGTGACAAAAACCAAATGCTAATTTGGTTCAGCCGAGCTCCTACATTATGGTTATTATATACAGCAGGCAATTAAGTTAGGGACTGAGATGCCAACAAACACACTATTGAAACATCTACTTGAGCTCTACTCTATGTTTTGTTATTGAGCTGCACTCTATGTTTTGTCATCATAAATCTCTTGGCAACAGTCCTTCAAGCTAGATTGCCTTTCGAGGACCTAAATTCTAACTGACTTGCCCAAACTCAATCCCTTGGCCTTGCTTGTTTCATTCTTATGACCTACTGCAAGATATCCTTAGCATAATGCTGGCTCAAGGTCCCATCACCACTCCCCCGCTGACACCAGCACAGCTTCCCACCTCTGCAAAGTACCATGAGGAGGCCCTACCTACTGCTACTGTCCAAAATGGAATGAACGCTAGTTATCATGTGCTGTAACCAAGAACAATGACATGACTCAAGTAACAAAGGGAGACCCATATAACAATGTACACACTGCTGATCTCCATGAGATGGTTTCATGCAATGCCATCCATGTCAGGGTCATAACAGAAGACCTATCATATGGTGGATACATAGGAAGCCTGGATATCATTGTGTCTCACCATAAATCATGGCCAGGCCAGTCTCATGCAGAAAACGAGCCCGTCGGTGCTTGAAGAGCCATATAGTGAGGATAGTTAGGGTCAGCAGTAGGATAAATGTTAGCAGGCTCACGCTGTCCTGCCTGTGGCTCTCTTCAGCCTCTTTCTCTGTAGCGTTCTCCTCCATGGCGCTGTCCTCAGCATATATCCATGGGATCCAAGGGATCAGCAGATACACGAGGCTGTGCATGGCTGATCACTCCAGTCGTCTTCTGGCTTCTGCCCTGACTCAGTGTCAGCGAGAGCAGATCAAGCCTACGCCGGCTGCTGTCTATTGCTCAGCAGCAGACACAGCACTCATTCTCCTCCTTCCTCCACCTCCTCCTGACGGTGATGAGAATTAGTGGGACCTCCAATGCGCAGAATCCGCTCTGTAAACCTATTGCGATTAATAGAACTGCACTTCCTTACAGAAAGCTGCACTGCACAGCATGAGACCGGCCGGATCAGCCCCTTACCCGCCCATGACAGGCATGACACTTCATTTCTTACTACAGTCACTACCTTCTGATTATAGATCTACAGATCTATTGCTGTTGTTAAAGTGTTTAAGGACTGGACTGTCAGCCGAAAAATTTGGGTCTGAACGTGCGAATTGTGGCCGTCAATGTTAGGGCAGAACGGAGAGTGGCAAGACTGGTACAAGACAACAGAAAGGCAACAGTGCAGTGTCAGATTCCTCGCATCACCTTTCAACATCTCGTGGAGTCACGAGGCGGCCCAACGAAGTCATCTTGTGGCTCTCTCTCTCTCGAAAATGTTGTCATTAAGGATCCATTCACACCAGATGCATTGGCATGACAGCTTGAAATGAATGGATATGAATGGGAGCAGTTCAAACCAGTGCGTTTCATTGATGTGAGCATTGCATTCAAAAAAAGCAGAGCAGACTCTACTTTTGTTCAGCGCAATGCAACACACATCAATGGACTTTCGTTGTGCGAATGTTGTATTGGATGGGAAGGGGGTTTAACACCGCGGATGTCAACTGGTTAAAATTTTGTACGATCTGCCCATCTTGGACAGGTAGACCATACTTGCGATCATCGCAAGCCCGCCCCGCTGAGGGAAGGGGTTGCGGATGATTGTAGTGCTGAGCAGGCAGTGTGCGCTCGCGCACACCAGCCCGTGCGGCATTCGTCTTCCGAGCACGCTACCAACATTTTCGGCAGGTTTTCGAGCATGCTAGGAACACGAAAATTGTGCGACCTTACAGTAGATACGGTCGCACGCTGCCCATACACCTGCCGATTATCATACGATAATCGGCAGGTGTATGGGCACCTTAAAGATGATTGGACAGAGATTCTACAATCAGATTGTAATGTGTATGGTGACCCCAAACCTAATCACTAAAATCTTAAAGCTTTAATCTGTTATTTTAATTTTTAAAGCTGTTTTCAGTCTGCTTAAAGCTGAGTTCCAGGATTTTTATTTTAGATACTGCATTAGCTAAGTAAGATAGCCCAGAGTCAGAAAAACTGCACGGGGTACATGGGTTCATTGAATATAAAGCACAGAGTGCAGTGGTCAGGAGTGTGTATTGCACAGAGTACAGGGGTCATAAATATGCATTATACGGTGTGCAGGGTCAGGAATATGTAATGCACAGAGTTCAGGGGACAAGAGTATGTAAAGCCTAGAGTGCAGGTGTCAGAAGTACATACAGCACAGAGTGCAGGTTTAGGAGTATGCAGCACATAGAGCAAAATAATCTGGAATGCATGATGCACAGAGCGCAGGGGCAGATGTGAGCAATAAACAAACTGCAGAGTTCAGGAATAGGTAATGAAAAGAATGCAAGGGTCAGGATTGTGTAACAAACTGAGCACAAGGGTCAGGAGTGCATATTGAGTATGTAAGTAACAGAGCACAAGGGTAAGGAGTGTGCAACACATAGCGCAGTGGTAAGGAGTGTGTAACGTGCTAGGGTCAGGAGCAAGTAACACACAGAGTGTAGGGGTTAGACCAATTCCTTCCCCAAGCACAACCCACCCTCCCTGAAATGTACATGGCTTTGTGTCTGTTGGTGAGTGCCCCATGTCCCAACACCCTACATCTCAAATTTTTTTCTCCACCAATGCTGAAAAGTCCAATTGTAGTGCTCAGCAGTCCAGCAATTAGGGAGTCCTGTGAATAAAGAGAATCAAAGGCTTTTGCTATCACAAAGCCAACAAGCTTTACCCATATTTTGTGATAAACTGTGCTGGTAGATGGCTTCCAGGCTCTAAGCAAGGTAGAAACTACTGCACACAAACAGTCTAGGGCTTAAAGACGCCTCCTCTTAACCCCCAGGCCCTGGCATGCAGATAATCCAAGTGCGGATGAAGGACCTTACCCTGAACCAACATTGCTGGAGATACTTGCAGAGTGATCTGACGGAAAATGTGGAGCAGATGAGAAGGGAGAATCATCAAGACTACCTCCTTCTCAATTAGGAGATGTACCAGAAACATCTATTAGGGGCGCTGGAGGGAAAGCATAACCCAGATAGAACAACCGGGGTTTAACAAGGGCATCTCTCCTTAAACATGCCTGGCTCAGGTATCTGGAGAAAAATAGAAGGAGACTTGTTGTGAGGGGACATAAAGAGGTCCACCTGAGGGTGATCACACTGAAGACAGATCTGATTGAAGAGCCCTGTGGTAAGGGACCACTCCTTGTCTATGAAGTGCTTAGACAGATGGTCTGCCCTGATTTTGTTGTAGGCCAGAACCTATGATGCCTTGAAATCCTCTAGAATTCTTTCCACCAACTCCAGGATGGGGATCACCTCCCGGAATAGACTCACTGGATATAGGAAACTGCTGTTCGATTGTCCAAGATTCAGGGCAAAGGTCTTCCAATCTTCCCAAGCGCCTCTGAGTTCTGAGATGTTGGAGACTACCCGGCTGAGTCAATATGCCACCTCCCACGTTCCCACAGAGTATCTCGATCAACAGTTTGTTAAACTTCCACAGGGACATCAACGGGCCAAAGGAACGGATAGGAATGTCCATAGATCTTCAGGACATATATCTGCACAGCATCCAATCACCACTGAATATCAAGAAGGATGGAGTGTAAAGATCTCATCTTAAACTTCTCTAATCTGATCTGCTTGATCATTAAATCTATAGAACTGGCCTCCCCTGGAAGCTGGGGAGCGAATTCAGGATCAACGTGCAATGAGCGTGGCGCTTCTTGAATGTTTAGCGATGGTGTCAATTGACTGTTGCCATGACCCAAAGGTCCAAGCAATGCTCCACCCATACCAGTGCAAAGGCTTGCCACCTAGCTCCCACTGCACAGGTCTGAGTGGGCGAAGGGGATGCACAAGTACCAACATCATCACGCTGCTGGGGGTGGAGCCACAACCTAGGAAATTGTGGAGAAGTACACACTAAGAGGCTGGGCAGAAAGGCAGGCACTAGGGAGTACAAAAAAAACAGGAAAAATGCACATGAAAATAGGGGGCAAACAACAACATAAAAGGTTATTCAAAAACTGCCAAAAAGCTTAAGGCGAAGAGAGTATAATAGAATAAGGAAAATGAACAGAGCTGCAACTGTAAAAGTCAGACTTAATTGTCATATAGCAACATGACCCAAAAGATCCACAGCTTTTTTTGCCACAATTAGTAACCTAAGAACTGAGAGAGAAAAAGAGAATGAGGGTACTTTATCCGATGGAAACATTTATAGACATCACAAGTCCTGTGGGTAGTTAGGAGCTACTACCTCAATACCATGTTGGCCTCAGGAAAAAGTGATTAGGTAAGTGATAGTAATGGGGGCAATGAGGGAGATAAGAGTGTAGCAGGTCATAGATCCGAAAGGAGACCACCAGGATGGCAGAGTAGTAATTAATTCATAGGTCACCTCTAAAGATCAACATTATATTGATTGGAGAACTTGTGCTCTTCCAAGTAAAAAAAATAAGAGCATTATATTTATTATTTTATATGCAGCCTGACTGCATTACAATAATGAACCAAGAGGGTTCAATTGGGCTATAAAGGCAATTCAGGTGTACTGCCCAAAAGAAGAGAGGATCTTAACTGGTGACAGGTCACATGATATACAGGTTTGTAGCAGATGGATCCCACCAAAACTTGCTAGTGCAAGAATCCATCTCTTTTTGAATTGGACTGAGAGGCTTCAGCTAAGGATCTGAGGGCCAGGGAGGGAGGTGTAAGTGTTCAATGGGCAGAGAAGTGTGGCTTGTTCAAGAAAGAAACACTGTGTTATGCTACCATGAGGTAAAAGGGACAACATGTTAAGTAGACATGTGCACCAGCAAACAATTTGTTTCCATTTGATTCGGATTTTGCGTTATTTCGTTTTTCGGAATTCGCGTCCGAAAGTCAATTCGTTTCAGATTCGGACGTAATTCGTTAGCGGTAATCTGTACGAAATTTCGTTTTCGTTTCGTTTTTGTTTTTTTCTCAAATGTCACTTTGCTGCAACAAAATTTTGTCCAATAAACAAAATTTCGTCCAGACTACCGCTAACAAATTTCAGAATCGGAAATTCGGGTTTGTTTGCATTCGTTATATCTGTAATTCGGAATTCGGATACATCCGAATCTCAGAATTTCCAAAATTTCGTCCGAATTTCGATTCAGAACGAAACGAATCGCACATGTCTAATGTTAAGTAGATTCCTTGTTGTTTGCTCTATTAAGATCCCCAAGTACCCCCTGTTCTACATGTGCATCAGTAGATGTCGTGGCACCTGGGGTGCCCTCTTACCTGGGGTCCGGTGGGTGCGACGGAGATCGTAGGGTCCTTCTTGGGGTGAATTGGCGCCCGGCGGCGTGCTGCAGGTGTGCACATGAGCGCATGCATGACATGCGTGCGTGCGTGACGTGCGCATGTGGTACTGCCGTGGCTTCTTAGTTGCTTCGGGTGCTGGTCATTGCCGGGGAGGGCCTTGCGAGCACTCCTTCTCTCCCAGCCGTCCCATTGGTTCGCAGGGACCTGTGGCTTCCTGGTTGCCCAGACAACGGGGGCGTCGCTGGCCCCTGCTGGGTTTAAATTCCAGCCAGAGCCAAGACTTGTTGCTGAGTTATTCTGCCATTCCCAAAGCAGCTACAACGCCTCATTTCCTGTTTCCTGCCTCCATTCCCTGCTATTCGGATCTCCTGATTATCGACCCCTTGCTTGTCTCACCGTTTATGATACTCGGTGCCTGCCTCGACCCGGACTGTACTCTGACAACGCATTTTGGATTATCCTTTCTTGTACCTTAGCCCGGACTCCTCTTCTGGGATTGTTCCCTGCTATTGGGTTCCAATCCAGCAAACAGGGGGACTTCGCTCCTTCCCTAACAGTAGATCACAAGGGTAAAACGCTGAATGAGGACTTCCCCAGAAATTCTGAGGTATAACAGGAAACCTTGTTGTGTTAAAGCTTAAAGGAGAACTATGGGGTCAGTGTTTTTCCCCATAGTTCTCCTTAGGGTAACGGGAGGACACAAACTAGCGTCCTCCCGTTACCCTAAGCTCAGTATACCGCGAGCTGTGTATACTGAGACGCTGCAGCCGGAGCGGATCCCGACATCGATGTCGAGATCCGCCCAGCTGCGTGAGTGACAGCTGGCTCTGCCTATCTAGAGGCAGAGCCAGCTGTACCCGCCCCCTCCCCCGTCCGTTCCACCAGTCAGCACTGGCGGATCGGAGTGGGGAGGGGGGAATCTAGCCCCTCCCATGCCACGGCAGAGAGCTGTGACAGGATCGAGAGGTGAGCGAACGCCGGTATGTGTTCGCTCACTTCCCGACCTACTGAGCCGACCTGTGACAGTCTCATTGTCACAGGTCGGCTAGAACTATGAGGTGAGTGGAAATCACTCATCTCATAGTTCTCCTTTAAGTTAAAATTACTACTGTTGCCTATACTGATGAAGATTTTACCAGCCAAGCCCTGCTGAGAAAGAAGTCTCTCCCTGACGATATACAGCACCTTCCTTTAACTATATGGATGCTTTGCAGTCATTCACAGAATAAATGATTCCCAAGCAGCTTGGATTGGTACATTGCAAATACTCAGCATCTAAGGTTTTTTAGCTCACTCAGGCTCACTGATATCCTTGTAATTTGAATATAATTTCTCTCATCTTGGGTACATTTTGTTTGACACAAGACAGCCATGTTACTTGTATGTAAGGAGGATGCAGAAGAATTGTGGCAAAAAGAAAAGAAAAAAACTCAATGGACAACACATATCTGTTTCAAGAACTATAATGTAGAGTTACAAACTCACCTAGATCAAGATTTTTAATCATATATATTTTGTAGAGAGATCGAATACTCTTTTACAAAATATAAAACCAAAATGTGAAGATATTGTCCAGAGGAATCAAACTTATTTTAGTTTTAATAGTAAAATTTGAAAAGGAAACATGAGCATCTGATTTCTGTACCTTGCCCACCTTCTGTTTCCTAGCATATCCAGTTATACTTGTTTATATGGGGTGTTGGTAGGTTTAAAAAAATATACCAACCTTCAGCCTTGTTTATCAGGCATATAGTCTTCCACAAAGACAGTAAAATAAGAAAACCAGGGATAAACTGAAAAGAAAACCAAGAATGCAGAAATTGGATTCAAACTTTTATTTTTTTAAAATATTTACATCCTGTGTACACAAACACTCCAAGAACTGTACTTTTGATATACAGTGTAACAAATGTGCTGCATTTACTGTATATCCTAATACGGAAATGTGCGCAAACCATACCTTGATTTATACAAAACCTGAAAGTGTTTGTGCTACATTTGAAACACTGTTCAACTTTGGCTCAGCATGACATTACCTTTCTAAAGAGCAGTTCTAAGCATAATGAAAAGCCAATGAGTGAACACTTATTTAGCAAAATACTCCTTATTAATGGCATTGTTTAACATCAGGGGTAGGGGGGTGTCAGATCACATAATTACTAACAAAAGGGTCAGGGGTGATCTAGTACACTGCAAGGAGGCAATATGGTCTTTGCATGTACTGTAAGGGTAATTATACATTTTTACTGCAGTGTACCTGAAAAACTGACAGGGGGGCCCTTTATCGGAAAGCCTCTGTGAAAGGGCTCTCAGGCTCCAGTCCCTAAGTGTTTGTTTAGTTGTTACCTGCTTCGTGCTGTTGTCTATGAGACACCCAGATAGCAAGGATAACTTGCTACAAACTTGTGGCAGGGTGAAATTTTTATTTTGTTAACTTGCGGCACATATTCCTGGCAAGTTGTAGACTTGCAGAACACTTGTAGCACAAGTTCTAGTTGACACTTCTTGAATTTGTAGCAAATTTGCTTGGCAAGTCTACAGCAAGAGTCTTGCAGGTCTTAGCAAGAACTCTGCAAGCTCGCTGGTCTGGAGACTTGCAATGCAGACTTGCTGTAATTGTGCAACAAAATTGTGAAGCTTGGCAAGTCTGCAATAGTTTAGCAAGTCATTTTCAAACTTGCAGCTCAATTGCTTGCTATCTGGGCAGTTGCAAGGGTGGCAGCCAGAGCAATGTCCAGCAGGCAAAACCCATCCTCACTATTGTTAGATCTGGTGAAGACCAGGAACTTCTAGGTCTGGAGCTTTGGTGTAAGCCTTCCATCACCTGCTGATTATATGTCTTTCTTTTGACACATTTTCTCCCAAACGCTCTGTGCTTTACAGTATATTTCTGTTCTGCAATAAAACCCGGTTATGAGCCTCAGCTGATTTACCTCTCTTGCTCCTAGCATCACAATATGTGTCTGCACTGCACATGTTGTTTATTGCACTGCTGGAGCCATGGGAACTATTGGAACTCTCTACAGAGAAGCAATGAAGGTCACCTCAATACCTCAGCGCCATTAGAGCACCTTCTGATCCTGAGTCAGTGTGCCTGTAAAACAGGCACCAAGATCCGCCCCATGCCAGCGTAACAAGGATTCTCGTGTAACAGGCCTCAATGACGGCCTAGCAACACCACACCACTGTCCCCACATACACCAATGGTGTCCATACTTATTGGGTTGGTTGTACACCTGCACGGTGTGACATATGAGTTGGTACCTGCCAGGGGACTGTCCCTGACAAAAATATTAATGGTATCCTTACTGTACATGAATTAGTTGATCCAAAGATCTTATTTTTGTCAGTTTCAGGTGTACTGATCTAAACTGGGCAAATAAGCCTTTATGTCCTCAGCTTTATATGACTTTCATGATAGATCTTGTCTTGTAAGGCGAGCTAGCTGCCTTGGGGGACAGGTCGCAGGACAGTTAGCCTAGGGGGCAGAAGGCTAAGGCTGGGTTCACACCATTTTCTGGACCAGATCTGGAGCATGGTGTATTGCGTTTTTGACGTGGTTTTGATGCGTTCTAGTGTGTTCCATTTTTTTTTTCTGGCCGTCAGTATGCTAATAATGCTCACTTCCTTCTGCCTCAAAGCAACTTCACCTTTGTGTGTGAAAAGGTGGGGAGCAGACATGTATCTATCAGGCATGATGTTCTTGTTGGCTACAGCAATCCTCAGAGAATATGCTCGCAGGAGATGTCGTTTTTGAGTGCACCCGCTCCTGAGGCAAAGGGAATCAAAGGGTCAATTTTGGACTTTATATGCAGCCCTGCGTACTCATCCTGAAACGTTTTATGCAATCACTCGTATGTCTATTCCAAGGTAATATTTCTCATATTGTTTGATTTTAGTACCAGAAAAAATGGAAAACGTTTTCCAGTGAAGTCTTTTAATCCTATAGTGTTTTAAGTAAATAGCACTCCATGCTTCTTGTGGCTGTTCTGGTGAAATGATAGTGACAACTCCTGACTCTTGTGTAATGTGCTTTCAACTTTTCATCCCTTTCCCCAAGTGACCTTATGTTTTGGTTGTTATTTTTTTAGCTTTGACTCCCTCCTTCAGTTATTGACACCTGAGCTTGAGCGTCAGGGCACAGCTTACCTCAAAGCAATATCCCCAACGGAACGTCTCATCATTATGCTATGGTAAATTATATGTTGGTACTATGTTGGTGTTATGATGGATGCACCGATACAAATACTAGTACTTGTACTCGCCCAAATGCTCGCGCTGCCTATCCCGCTACAGGAACATTCGATATCAGGGAACCGGGTGGCGAGTCATTACACGCTGCCGGGTTTCCTGATTGGCCAGTAAGCCGGCTCCATGCTCCCTTGTCAACAGGCATCATGCAGCTGGCTTACCTCCAAATCACGAAAAAGGGGGGCGGGTATTGACTGGCCTCCCGGCTTACTAAGATACATTTTCCTGAGTGTCCGTGAAGCTGGCTCCATGCTTCCTCATCACTTGGCCAAAAGCTGGGTTTTTTTCTTTTCAGTCAGTTGCATTCCGTTCCAGTGCGTTTTTGATGTTTTTTGACGCGTTCCAGTGCGTCCAGACCAGACAAAATGAGAAATGCAGTATATTTCTGGTCTGGTCTGGTCTGGTCTGCAACAGACTGCGCTGGTGGGAACAGAGGCCAGAAATAGCATAGGGATACATTGGGATGCATTTTGGGTCCGGATACAATCTGGTCTAGTCAGGCGGTAATCTGGATGTGGTGAGAATGGGCCTATTAACACTATTAACAAAAATGTATCTTATTTGCACATATCTCTCCTGTATATCCTCAAATCATCTCTGAATTGGTGCTGACACTGTCCTTCCTTCTGGAGGGTGGCTACTTTTGTTCCCCATGGTTCCTGTATGTGTGTGTTGTAAAGTAGCCACCACTCCAAGCCCGCTCCTGTGATGGACTATAATCCCGCGTTTAGTATTAGATACTAGAGTGTAGTTGTCGCTGTAAAGCATTAATATGATGCATATACTCTTCATGATTTCCATTTCAGCTTTGGCACAACTGAAGAGAAAACCTGCCACAACAGAGGTTGCAGCTAGGCATGAGGAAGTGGCTAAGTGGCTGCTGACTAGCCATAACGTTTGACATGGTCTGTACAGTCTCTATGCTTTTAACATCTGTGAGTTGTCTGAAGGCGGGATCTGTGAGCAGTGTGAAGCTGTAAGAATACAGTTAATTAGTCTGTGGAAAAGCACTGAAAGAAACCAGTGTTCCTTTCTGACAGCTTCTCTGTCTTCTCTTGTGCTGAACTTGCATGTCAATGAACAGAGTCAGGAAAAGGACCATTTAGGTTTCTGAAGATTGGTCCTAGGCCATTCTTGTTCATGAACTTGCGGAGGAAGCCAGAGACACAATAAGGGGTCCATCTTTTGGAAAACAACATGTAGACATACACAATCCAACAAAAGCTCTATTAACGTGAAATGACCGATGTTAACCTTAAAGAGTACATGTCATATCACTGCAGACATAATCTTCATAAAGGAACACAGGGAAATATAGTAGCTATTTTCTCCCAATTATGCAAAAAAGCCAAGTCTGAAAAGCATAAATGAGAGGTATGTGCCATTTTAATATCACAGTTCTATATGTAAACACCTCACTCAACGTTATCCTATGGCACAGGGTTGGTAAGTCTGGTATGCATGTGAAATGACAGACAAAATGACTTCACTGAAGTTCAAGTTATACTTGAGCAATACTTAGCAATAAAGGAAAGAGGGTTGTCTGTTTTCTGCCTATTTGTGCTTAACAATTCCTCTGGTTAGTTTTACTCTATTTCTGAGTGTGAAGTTTAAGGCTTGTTTAAAGCAAAAACTATTTACTGCTAAAATGCACATAAGGACCTTATTCCTTTACAATATCTATGTCACTAGAGTGGCATGACACTGAAGTTAAATGTGCTGATATTTTACCTTCCTATGATCCTCCTTCCCCCTCAAACTGCAAATGAAATAAAACTGAATTAACATAAAAATAAATGGAAATTATTACAGTAAGATTCCTTCTAAAACCTAGCCAGGTGCTGGAAGCGGTCTCTCCCACTTTTTCTCTATGTGGATGGTGATTCCAACATGGTCGATCGGCCAGTCTGAAGTATGCATGCTGAGGTCTACAGTGATGGATTTTTCCTGTTACATTTTCAATTTATTTACTGTATTTATTTATGTACTCTGCTAGATGTTTTTGAACTGTGCAGTCAGGGGTAGACATGTGCGATTCGTTTTGTTCCGAATTGAAATTCAGACTCATTTTTGGAAATTCGCACATTCGGTTGCCTCCAAATATACGAATTACAAAATAATGAATCTAATGATATTAAGAATAAAATCTGGACGCATCCCAAATTTTCGTCATTAGAAAATGACGAAAATTTGGGATGCGTCCGGATTCTATTCTTAATATCATTGGGTTGTTAAACGTGAAGATTTTAAAAAAACAGCGTGGAGTCCCCTCCCAATTCATACCAGACCCTTTAGGTTTGGTAGAAATTTTAAGAGGAACCCCAAAAAAGAATGGGGTCCCCCCTAAAATCCCTTACCAGACCCTTAGGCCTGGTTCACACCTGGGCGTTTTACAGTGCATTCCTACGTGCTGTAAAACGCTCAACATGTGAAACCAATGATTGCCTATAGGCATGGTTCCCCCCTGGGCGTAGGAACGCGCTGCAAAACGCCCTACGCCCAAAGAAGTACAGGAGCTTCTTTGGGGCGTATTTGCCGCACGTATCCATTAGGATACAGCCGGATAGCCCTCGGAAACGCGTGTTTGTTGAGAGCAGAGCTGTCATTGATAGTAGCTCTGTTCCCGAATGCTATTCGTGATAAACTCAAGAGTAAAGAAACCCCTTATGTGGATCCTTCTACCGGTAAAAAGAAGGGGGAAAGAATCCCACCCAGATCAAGTTGGAGCAGTGTACATAGGTGAACTAATGGTAACATTCCATTTTCTTAGTGGCTAAAATATAAAAGGTCTCTCGAAATTTTTCGGGTATATAAGGGGCATTTTCTTTAAAGGAGAACTATGGGGTTAAGGCTTTTCCCCATAGTTCTCCTTAGGGTAACGGGAGGACACAAACTAGCGTCCTCCCATCACCCTAAGCTCAGTATACCGCGAGCTACAGCTTCCAACAATGATGTCTGGATCCGCCCAGCTGCGTGACTGACAGCTGGCTCTGCCTATCTAGAGGCAGAGCAAGCTGTACCCGCCCCCTCCCTCGTCCGTTCCGCCAGTCAGCGCTGGCGGATCGGAGCGGGGAGGGGGGAATCCAGCCCCTCACCTGTCACGGCAGAGAGCTGTGACAGGATCGGGAGGTGAGCGAACGCTGGTATGTGTTCGTTCACTTCCCGATCTACTGAGCCGACCTGTGACAGTCTCATTGTCACAGGTTGGCTAGAACTCATAGTTCTCCTTTAAGAAGATGCCAATGTTTCTTAATGATAGAAAATACTATGTGGGAGTAAGTGTAGAATTGAGACTCAAACAAAATGTGTGGAAATGTATTATCCTACACGTTTTTCACAGAAAACAAATGATCACCAATTTTTATCTTTTCCACAACAAAACACCCCCCCCCCCCCTTCTCCATTTAGTCAGAGCTAGAGCTCTCTAATCAGCATGAAGCATGAGCTTTGCTGATTGTATATGTTCCATGCAGTGATCAGGACATTCTCTGCAGCATGCTGGCAGGATATCGGCTTTCCAACCCCGACTTGGGCAGTAAAGTAAAACTAACTTTAATGTGTAGATCCACTTTTGCAGTCATATTTGAGAAAACCCCACTATATGTTTCTTATGTGTTCCTATTCACACAGCGTACTGAAAACATATTTTTAAAACAATATTTTTTTTATATTTTAGCTGTTTCTTTAGTGAAGACCTTTCTGTAGATCCCAGGCTACTCTGAGCAGTTTGAAAGTAAAAGTAGAGGAACAAACTGAGGGATAGACTGAGCTTCACTTCATTAACATACAATGTTTCTAAGTATTTAACCCTTTGTTGGTACAGACAGTGATGAAATCTAGTTTACAACTGATAATGACATCTGTCAGCACAGTACAGACAGGGTTAACTAGTTACTGGAATAAACATTACTTCCCACAGCCCCCTCCTTAACATTACATTGGGGGAAGCTAATTAGGTAAAATGTAGATATTTTTTTTAAAAGTTGTTATGTGAATATTTTAAAGTGCTGCACAAACTGTTAGCGATATATAAATCCTGTATTATAATAATAATAATGAGATCATGTAACAATTATAAAGTAGATGTTATCTAAAATTGGCAACAAAAGTGAAAATACACTTTAGGTCTTTGCACACCTTTTGCTTTGATGTACCTGAAATGTATTTAACTGATTTAAACTGATAGTTCAGTTAGGCCTTAAAGCTGTTCCTCTACTTGGATTCATGTCATTCCATAGCCTGAGGCTGGGGTAGAAATAATCTTTGCCCTGCACTGCTGCTTGCATACCCAGCTTGGGATCATCAGCCCTGCTGGCATGATTTTACTGTATTTTAGCATAGTAAAGTTCTTGCTTTATTTGCTATTTTTATGTAAAGTAAAACATATTTTTATTATTTCTTACAGAAGTTGTTTTTGGAAAGTCTTGCTGGAAATATATAATTCATAACAATCATACCAGTAAAACCAGTTTCTTTGTATTTTGCAAGTCAAAAAGCAAAATATGTTTTTAATAACATATGAATACTGGCAAAATATAGGCTTGTAGTGTTTAAAATGGAGTGTAAAAGCTCCATTGACAATACACAATGCAATATTTGTGTACGAACTGTCCAAACTCTCTGTCCGAGCTCTACAATGTCATTACTGATTTGCTTTCAAGCTCCCACCACTGTATACTTATCCTTTATTATGTACTCATTTTACTCTGCTTTAATCTCTTACCATTTCACTTCCAGCCATTGTATATTAACCCTTTACAGTGCCCTTCTCATTCAATATATATTAAAGAAGAACTCCAGTTATTTTAAAACGTAATCCTTGCAGTTGGACTATCCACACACTGCAAGGGTTAACGGCTCCTTTTGATCTAAGGGCTGGAATACAGGAAATATACTAAACTGATCCTCGGTTCTGCGAGGTCAACACTCTCTCACCCTCCGCTCCAGGTATGCTATGTCTCTCTGTGTCCTCTTGTCTAATGCAGGCAAATACATGATGGGATTTGTAGTTTCATCACAGCTGGAGGGCAGGTGTTTGCCTACCCCTGGTACACACTGTGCTGTACATTTATTATCTTACGGTATTTATTATCTAATGGTATCTTTAGGGTTCATTTCTTCCTATTGAGAATTGTGTCACAATTGTCTCAAAACTAGAGGTGCACCGAAATTAACATTTCAAACCCGAAACGAAACCAGAAATGTTTTTTTTTTCTAACTTTTTCAATTTTTTCTAAATATTATATTTTTATTTCTTTTTCATAAACTTTTATTTTTTAGATTTTATTTTTATTTATTTTTTATTTTTATTAAATTTTTGTATTTTTTACTTTACTTTTAGTAGTTTAGGGGAAATATTAGGAGTCTAAACAGACCCCTGATATTTCCCTTTTAAAATAGAAAAGAGATTGAGAACACAGAGTCCTCAATCTCTTTTTCTGCAGCCCCTGTAATAAATGAACAGGAAGCCCCTATACTGAATGTTCCTGTTCATTCATAACTTGTGGATATAGTGTATTTACCATGTCCACAATCATGACTGAGCAGGAAGTGTGTATCCCTCACATTCGTAATTGAGGATATAGTCAAGATACTATGTCCTCAATTATTTACAAACATTCAGCGATCACTGATCTCTGAGTGTTTGTACCCTTCTCCATCCTGGATCGGCGGTGCTCGGAGTAGATCTCGATCTGACAGCTGACTCCTCCCCCGCACTGCCGTCCGGCCTCCTGTGACAGCTTTGAGAGTTGTCTCCACCCCCACAACGCCGCTCACCTGATCTGTCACAGGTGGCTGAGCGTTGAAGGCAGGAGAGACGTCGGCCACTCAAAGCGCACTCCTCCCGCACTGCTCAGCATCCTGTGACATTTTCTCTCCTCCCGCTGCGACACAGAGCAGCGCTCAGCGGGAAGGAGAGAAAGCAGATGCACTGCTATTTTCGCCAGCAAATGGCACTTTTTGCATTTTGCCAAAAGTGCAATTTTCGGCTGATACGTTTCAGCGGCTGAAATATCGGTGCATCCCTACTCAAAAATGTCTCTAAATTGTTGCAAACTAATGGGGAACCTCCTTGAGGACAGCTGAATAGTCTTGACATGCTCAGCTGACTTGAGTATATGAAGCTGAATTATCTTTGCTATACTTTATGAAGTGCTCAGGTGCCCTTCTAGAATGTGCGACAGTTTGGTGGTCTTTTAATGTCACAAATGCTGGACGTAATTACTTCACAGTTAAGAAATCCCCAGTCTTGCCACTCTCCATTCTGCCCTAATGTTGACTAGTCGCTGACGGCCACAATTTGCACGTTCAGACCCAGATTTTCGGCTGGCAGTCCAGTCTTTAAACACTTTAACAACAGCTGCTCTTGAACATTTAACTATCTCTGCTGTTTTGCTGATACTCGCTCCATGACTCCGAGCGCCAACAATCATCCCACGTTCAAAGGCTGTTAAATCGCATTGTTTACCCATATCTTCAGAATAAAAATCACTTCTACTGTTGTGGTAAACAACCTGCTTCCCTATTTATAATGGTCTGGCCCTCTAGCAACTACAGCGCAAAATTATAGCTAATTTGCCTACAAACATCAGGTGGTCATAATAATCTGGCCACTCAGTGTATGTGTCTGAAGTGTTGAAGAAAGTGTCAAAAAAGAAGGATCTTTAACAAACATCATATCCCTGTGTCTCTCAAGGCCAGCAATAAACCGAGACACGAGCTTGTAAATCTAACAGGATTATACACAAAAGGGTGAAGAGTCTGGAGAAGGCAGGACAAGAGAACAATCTAGGACAGGGGTAGCCAAACACTGGTCCTCCAGCTGTGGTGGAACTACAAATCCCATGAGGCATTGCAAGATTCTCACAGCCACAGACATGACTCCCAGAGAGAGATGCATCATGAGAGTTGTAGTTTCACCACAGCTGGAGGACCAGTGTTTGGCTACCCCTGATCTAGGACAACATAGCTGATTTGGAAAAATCCTCCAATTCAGCTCACTTTCCAGTTCAGCTATTATGTCCACATAATAGGTTGATCGCGATCTACCAGTCGATCGCATAACGATCACTGGTAGATCGCCATGTTCTGGGGCTTCTCCTATGGATCCCCGCTGCTCTACCCATCTTTATGCAGCAGGGATCCGAGAAGTGGAGCCACTGTCACAGAACTAAGGCCGAGCGATGAGGAGAGAGAGAGAGACGCTCGGCCAGGATGTGACAGCCGGCGCCTGTCTCTCTCCTCACCGCTCGGCCTTAGTTCTGTGACAGTGGCTCCCTCCTCCGCTGCCCCCGTGGCTGAAGGGCTTCTTTCACTTCTCCTCGGATCCCCTGCTGCCTCTGCCTCGGGATCCAGAGGAGAAGCTGAGCCCCCATGTGCGTGGCCAAGCGGCGGAGGATCGGTACATATCAGTGATATGTACCAATCCTCTGTGCAGGACAAACACTGGAGTCATAAGCTGATCACTCCAGTGTTTGTAAATAACAGGGAACACATAGTACTATGTGTCCCCAGTTATGAATGAACAGGATGTGATTTACATCACTTCCTGTTCATTCATGAGTTTCTCAATGGGGAGAAGCACTCTGTACTGAGGCTCCTACCCATTCAGAAACTGCTTGATAGTAAATATTTTCTAAATGAATGGGAAGCCTCTGTGCTTTCCATTCATTTAGAACAGAGGCTGCAGAAGAGGACTTTGTGTCCTCAATTTCTTTTTCTATTTTAAAACGAAAATATCAGGGGGCTGTTTAGACCCCTAATATTTCCCCCTAAGCCCCACCAAGAGTTAAAAGTATTTTTTTCTTTTAAATGACAGTTGCTGTAGCATAAACATAATTAAGCCCATACATTGGTTGAATTTCAGCTGGTTTTTAAGTAACCGGCCGAAATTCGCACAGTGTATGGAGCTGTAGGCTCCCTTCTGGCCGGCGTCCCTCGATCAGCTGATCGAAGGAGCCAGCTGGGAAATGTTCAAACTATCATAGCCGGCAGCCTGGTGACGAGGGAGCATGGAGCCGGCTTCCCGGCCAATCAGGAAGCCGAGCAGCGTGTAAGGACTCGCCGCCTGGCTTCCTGATTGATTGTGAAGCTGGCCAATCAGAAATCCGGGCGGCAAGTCATTACCCGCCCCCCAGCCTCCTGATTGGCCAGAAAGCCATCTCCAGGTTGACTCCCTCGTTGCCTGGTGACATGGAGATGGCTTCCCGGGTAAACAGGGAAGGCGGGGGGGGCGAGTCATTACACGCTGCCTGGCTTCCTTAATGGGACTTCCAGTATCGGTATTCAGAAAAAAAGTATCAGTACCGAAAACCGCATCCCTAATTGTAAGGGTGGGAATGTTTACTACCAGCTGAATTTACTCTATTCATTCATGTGCTGTGCTGACACCAACCCCCCACCCCTTGCTGTGTTGAATGACAACCATTCCCTTGCTGTGTGCTGCCAGTGACCATTGCTGTCAATCATCACTAATTACACATCGCTGCCCAGTTTCAACACCACCTAGAGAGACAGGACAATGTGCTACATGTACTTTGTCCCCTAGGGTACAGGATTAAAGAAGAACTCTGACAATGTTTTTTATTCATCTTTGCAGTGGGGCTACCTCCCCACTGCAAGGGCTAAGTACTACTTTTGGTCTAAGGAGGAAAATAACAAGGTTAAACTTACAGTACCTGATCCTTGCTTGCTCTAAGACCGGTCCCTGGAGCCTCTGGCCCCATAAATCATCATGCTCTATACACAGTGTATACAACATGAGGACACAGCGGGACATACCATTACTGCAGCATCAGAGGAGAGAAGCTGGATGGAGCATTGTCACAGCTGGCTGGCTCCGAGGATTGGGTGAGTATAGCTTTGTTATTTTCCTCCCTAAAACCAGAGCACTTAACCCTTGCAGTGCCCAGGTAGTCCCACTGCAAGGGTTAATAATATTTTTTTCTGGAGTTTTCATTTTTTTTTAAATAAAGTCTGATGTGACTTTGTTTAAAAAAAAAAACATAACATGCAAATATGTGAGGATACCTGATGTGCATAATGTATGTATGCTGTTGTAATTGCATGTATATGTTATGTGTGTTCAGATGTGTTGTGTTTATAGGATTAAAAAAATTATTTGATTGCATTTTACTTTTATTAAAACAAGCAACCATTAGTTGTTTTTTTTTTAACCCCTGGTGTTTGCTGGGTTGTTTTTAATGTGTTATTGGCCAGCTAAGAGAGGGACAACCATTGCATATGTCATTGGCAATCAAAGGTTCAAAATATCTGGTATCTACTGTACATGCTCCGAAATGTGGTATTATATACTCTGATCCTCTGCATGGAAGTAAGGAATTCATTTCTATAAATATTGACATGGTTATAAAAGGACTGTGCATATTCATTCTAACTTGCTGCCTTTGTTTTCACTTCCCAAAGGATGCTAAATGTGTTGCCAGGCCACAAAGCTACTGACATCATATGACAAGGGACGAGTGTGAGGCGAGGAGTGGAAAAATATAGGCATCTATATTTACCTGGACACATAAATACAATACAACATTTCCTCTACTTAAAGCTTTGAATAGTTAAACAAAGCATTGCAATTATGTTTGCTTTGTGCCTGCGTGTAACATTGATGATGGCCATTCATTACTGTATTTTCCATTGATAAATGAAAGTGAAATGAAAGTGAACTAATATATATATATATATACTAATAATACAATGTCTTATGTCATTAGGTTAGACAGAATCTATTATGGTAAACAAATGAATAAATAGGGAAAATATTAAAGGGAATGTGTATTAGGTCTTGTTTACTGGGTTTCCTTTTCTTTGTCTACAGTGCCGCCTTCAGGTCCTTTGCTGCACTGCTACTTTGGGAAGGGATGAATAACGAAACCCAAGAACAAAATGTGATATATTGTAGCATACCAGTCTTTAGAAGTGGTGGCTGCATTACTTTCTTTCTTTTTTCAGGTTAACAACATTTTCAGCAACTATAGAAAGACATACCGAGTCCCAACTGTACTGTCCCTCATTTGGCGCCCAATCCCTCTGTCCCTCCTTGCTCTACAGCTGTCCCTCTTTTTGTTATGTTGTGTAGACCTCTTTGCAATAATGTACTATATAGCGAACAAAAATGTTATTCTACACTAGACCTTTCACCCAATATCTTAATTATTGTACTTGTTATTTTGAAAAGTCAGTATAAAGGAAAAGTAAAGGAAAATAAGTCCTTGTGGGCTTAACCAGTCATTTTTACATCCTGATTCTTCATGGACCACGAGCTATGGCAGGGGATGTGTCCATTTCCACATGCTTTGTATTAAAAGTGTCCACTTTTTCTCATCTCAGAAACTTGGGAGGTAAAATGGTAATCCACTAAATGGTAAGCCAATAATCCAATTTGCCACAAAGGCAGACATACTAGTGGTTAAACCTGCCTCTCCTGGCAGCGAAGATTGTATCAATTCTCCACAGAATAGAATGATGATCGCAATGTGCATGGGTAGGAAGAGGTGAAGAGTCTAAAGAAGAGGCTTTGTGGCTAGGGTTGCCACCTTTACTTCAAGTGAAACCCGAACACTCTAGCGCCGCGCGCTGCAATTTTTTTTCTAGAATATAGACGAGAGAGTGAGGAGAGGCAGTCAGGAGAAAGAGCAAGAAAAGGCAGCCAGGGGAGGGAGTAAAGTGACCGTCTATAGAGGACTACAATACCCAGCAATACATTATACAGCAATAGAAAATAATATGAAGTTGCATACACTGTGTTGTTCTGGGTTGGAGCCCTGAGGTCTAGGTGGCCTGGTGGCCTGTGCGGGCTCTCAGGTGGGCTGTGCGACTTACAGGTGAGCTGTGTGACTCTCAGGTGAGCTGTGTGACTCTCGGGTGAGCTGTGTGACTCTCGGGTGAGCTGTGTGACTCTCGGGTGAGCTGTGTGACTCTCGGGTGGGCTGTGTGACTCTCAGGTGGGTTGTCTCACCAGGGGTCCACAGGGGGGCAGAATAGTCTCAGGGAGCCGGAGGAGGAGAAGGAGCAGAAGGCAATCACAGATGCATCTGCCGAGGGCCTCAGCAGGGGCGCG
>NW_017306869.1:33997-40678 GCF_000935625.1 Nanorana parkeri | reverse complement strand
GGCCAGCCGCATCTGCCTGAAACCCGGATCTTCCTCTGAGCTGCGGGCACCTGTAAACAGGCATAGGCTGCCCACAGCTCAGAGGAAGATCCGGTTTCAGGCAGATGCAGCTGCCCAAGATCGCGCTTGCCGAGGACCTCTGCAGCCGCATTTCTCCTGTGCAGCTCTGTGCATGGCCGAGCTGTGATATTTACCGTTCCTCTGTGTTCCTCAGCCGATCACTCCAATGTTTGTAAACAACTGGGGACACATAGTACTATGTGTCTCCAGGTATGAATGAACAGGAAGTGCTTTACATTCTTACTGTTCATTCAGTTTCTGAATGGGTATTAGCACTCACTATAGAGGCTTCTATCCATTCATAACTGGATGATGGTAAATATTTTACTATTATCAGTTTCTGAATGGATGGGAAGCCTCTGTAGTGAGTGCTTTCCATTAATTTAGAACAGAGGCTGCAAAAAAAGAGATTCAGTACTCTGTGTCCTCAATTTTTTTCTATTTCAAAAAGGAAATGCCAGGAGTCTGTTTAGACCCCAGGTATTTCCCAGAAGCCCCCCAACAGTAAAACACACACAAACATATTATTAGACATGTGCAAAGACTAAAAATGTGTTTTGCACAAAAAGAACGGAAACTAAACATGTTTTCATTTGTTTTGTCAAACTAATTTTTATGCTTTTTCGGATTCGGCCACTGGTCGCATTCTGCGCACCGCCATCCTGGCGGGCACATGACGTCACATGACGCCCACATGTGCGGCGTCGGGTGACGTCACACGCCTGTTGGGGGTGGGCACTATTTTCTGTTCTTGCCTCGGGCGCAAAAGGAGCTAGCTACGGCTCTGCAGAAACCCTTTACATTGAAGTCAGAACTGGAGTAATGGCGTCATCTTCCTAAAGGTGGTACTCTTTTGTGATCTTGACAGATCACAAAAATCATTAATACCTTCAGCCAGTTAAACTTTAGAATCTTGCCAAGGCAGAAGGGAACTGTACTTCTTGCACTTCCCCTTTCATATAACCCATGGGGTAATAAATGTTGACACCATCTTAGACTGCAAAAGAGATAAAGGTCAAGTTTAAAACTGTGTTAAGTGGAAAGGTCTTTGGTGTGGAGAAGAATTCTTGTGAACTAAACTCTAACGTTTATGCCAACAAGTTTACGCAAGCATTCTACAATGCTCATGCACAGATGGGCATTCAGAGGCTGTGTCACGTCACAGCGTGACATAGGTGGGCAGGTGTAACTTTCTCCACATTGTAGCTGGGTGGGATGTGTTTGCACAGTAGGGAAGTAAATTCCCAGTCTGTGTAAAATGCAGCCTTGACAACGAGGATCCTGCTGGGAGCCCCTGTCAATCCATTCTGGCAGGCCTGGCTGCAAAACTGACTATGGAGATTCAGGCATGCCATGCGTGGACAGTGTTCTGTAACTCTAGCCGCCTTCCAAACGATGCAAACTGACTTCCGTGTTTGGCATGGTCAGTTTCAAATATTAAGAAAGAGGAACTGGCAGGATCACCAGCTATTTCTAAACACCGGAAAAAGTAAATAAGGAACAGGTTAGCGTTACCATTACAAACATGCAAACACATTTAGATAAAATGTAGTTTTGGGTAACATACACTTTAAGCACAGACAATATGACTTGTTATTAACTTTTGAATTTTAGGGAAAATGAGGGTGGCATGGTGTACAGCACCACTTCCTCATCCTCTCCACTCAGTTTGGGGTTCATCAGACCTCCCTATCATCACACATGGTGAAGGGATTAAAGTGATTTTACTGTCAATATCCATAAATAGAAAGGCTGTGTTACTTTTCTGCACACATTTGAACTGAGGACACCACTTTGATGAGTGGTGAACATAACATTACAAAATAAGTTCAGATGGATGGGAAAAATTACTTATACCTTGCAGACTAGCTACACAGTTTTTTTCTTGTTTTTCTTGTAATAACTTGGCATAGTATATTATAATGAGAAGACCTCTGACACATCTGAGTACATGACTAATGATAAATCTGACTCCAGTCAAGTTGAGCAAAATGAAAAAAGTGGCAACCTTTTATCCGTTTTTTTGTAAAAAGCCCTTTGGATTCTCCTGTGAAAGTTTCCTTTCTGCAGGAAGATAAAGCACGAGGCAGACTAAACATTATTGAAAACCTGAGCTGCTGATCAATTTGGACTAAAAAACACAGCCTTGTGTAAGGTTTTAACTTTGAACTCATGACCTACAGATTATGAGACTGACGGGCTGAAGTTGTAGAAAGTGTGAACCGAAAGGCGTTTTTGTTGTTTTTTTCTTATGTAAGTTCACCTGGAAGCAGCCAGCCACATGGTCTAGCGGTGAAGAACCCTAGGTTTTGCCCAGGTTTGACTCCTGGCATTTTGTCACCGTGCAGATCTGATCTACTCTGTTTCAGTTTCAGGGACTCTTGGGGATTTTTTATAAAACTCCTTTAGAAATATGAACTTTCATTTCATTTGATTGTGCCACCTATTCTCTCCAAAAACATCCGTAAATAAATGTTGAAAATTGTATTGACAAGAGAAAAAAAAAGCAAAATGCAAATTCGGCTACATTTCTCATCCAGCTTCCTTCTTTTCAAAACAAAGAACTATGCAATTTTAAATGTCACAATCACAATTTTGGAAATGGAAATTAGAAGTAAGCAAAACCCATGAGCAAAATGTACTTTGAAGTGGTGACACTGAGGAAATGTCAGTGAAATGAAAACTCAATATTGCTCAAACTTATAAGTGAAAGTGAGTCATAATTTGCTGACATTTCAGCACAATTAATTGGAGTATAATTTTATCAAAAGTTTGCTGGATTTGAAATCGGTAGTTTCATGGAAAGCTCAATTTCAGAGAAAATCACATTAGCGTCATACAGTATACATCATGCATTATCCTTAGAGATGTCCCATCCCCTTGCTGAGCATTAAATAACATACATTTACAAATGGTAAATATACTCTCTATGGAAGCCCCATCAGGAAGTTGAAGAGCGTCAAATGGGCCTTCCAATAAAGTGACTGGCCATGCATAGATGTGGGGTGCACTAATCAACTAGGAAGATTATGAAAAGAAGACTATGCAATGCTGGGCAGACCACACAGCTAAGACATCTGCAGCAAAACATCACAGGTAATATGGAGAAAAGGCAGAGAATCAGGAAGACCAGAGCAGTTCTCTGTACCGGGAGAATGCCGCCGCTGTCACAGAGAGAGGGGAGCTAGAAGAGGCGCCACGTGGTCAAGAGCTAGAAGAGGCGCCGCTGGTTGTCCTGGTAATAGGATGCTTTACCTCTCCAGCAGCGTCCGTCCCCTCTGCACAGCGCAGTTTGTCCCGCCCACTGGCGCATGCGCCATGTGGGCATAGGTATCCTAAAACTTCTCACTGGCCTGACATGCAACTGGGCTCTTGTACATTGACGCACGACACCAAGTTGATCTCTAAGCAAACGCCCACGCCAACTTTATAGTTTAATGAACGCTACAGGCGGCATAAGGGATCTGCGGGCCCTCTACTTTCTCTCTGGGCCCCCCCAACTGGCGGAATGCCATGGCCCGGTCGCTATTGCGACCGATGCGACCCTGGTAGTTCCGCCAGTGCAGGTAAGTATATCCTATTTAAAAATTGCTAAGCATAGGAAGGACACTAAGGATAAGTGAACCATAAATGCTTTTATCGTTTAAGGACACATAACGCTTAGTGGAGGCCTTCTTACAGCTGGCAGTAGAAAATTACAGTTTTGCCAAACATATATTACGACACTAGTACGTTGGAAACCGCTTTCCAAGTCCAGATGTGGCTTTTGGAATATTGCCTAAGATGACTGTGATGATCATGCACCTCTGTCAATGGACTTATTCATAGGACCTATGCATTCATAAAAATACTAAGCTGTTGAACCTATGAACGCAGCTTTTGCATTTCTTCGTTAATTTTTTCTGCTAAGCTTAAGTGAATGTTTATAATTAGTTTTAAATGCAAAGAAGAATTGCTGAAATATTTTTATACAGTCACACTTTGTGTGAAAGGCACATCAATACACAAAATATTATAGAGACATAATTTCCATAGGGAGACAAATACCGAGACTGTTATGTCTACAACTCATATTACAATTATAACGGCTACAGTGTTTCAGCTTATGTATGTGATTTGCATTTTCATATCACATTCAAGGTGCACTATACAATAATAATATGCATAGATTATAGAAAAGAGTTTTTCTGAAGCTGGATTTAGAAGAACTGCAGGGGGGGGAAATGTATTTCCCTAGTAGTGGGGGCTACCCCCGCACTGCAAGGGTTAACTGCTCGTTTTTGTATAGTTTAAAAAAAAAAGTTATACTGACCTGATGCTCCCATGCTTGTTCTTAGACCCATCCCTTCCAGACTCTCTCCCCCTCCTCTGCAGTGGCCTAAGGTCCTGTAAATCATCACTTCTATATACACTGTATATACAGTATGTGAGGACGCTGAGGAAGATTCCAATGCTGCAGCATAGGAAGAGACAGGCTGGAGGGAGCACTGTGACAGCTGGCCAGCTTGGAGATTTGGGTGAGTATAACTTTGTTATTTTAGCACCTAGACAAAAACAAGCACTTTAAAAAAAAAGTTTTCCTTGACTTCTTCTTTAAATGTAAGTATAAAAAATATCTTTTTGACAACCTTATACTCTACATTAGCAAATACACCCTGCTTACCTTTCCACATCTTTAGGCATTCTCTGGGCATCAGGTGTCAGGTCTTATACTCATACATCATCATAATTGCTATTAGCTGCTCTTTTATGGAGTGCATACTGTATAATGACATTTTGTGGTCTAATGGTACAGTTTGTGTTAGGATGCAACTCAGTATTGAACCTGAGGTCTTCATCTGCTGCACAATGATGTGAAGTATGAACAGCAGTGGCATATTGGCCTTGCATGTGGTGCTGGAACCGCCGTTGTCAAAGACAGCTGATGTCCAGCACATAGGCCAGAAACTAAATCAATTGTCTTATGTAGGGATATCCCGATACCGATACTAGCATTGGTATCGGGACTGATACAGGGCATTTTCACAAGTTACTTGTGAAAATGCCCCGATACATAGCGCCGATGCTAGCGCATCAGTGCTGAATGCGTATTGCCCGATGCCCGACACATGTAGTTCGGGGCACCGGGCAAGCGTGAGCGGGGGGCGTGGAGCGGTGCGAGCAGGGTCGGTGGTGTGCAATCCGTGACCGCCCGGTCATTGTGCACGAAACCGAGCGGATGGCTGGGCGGTCACGGAATCGCACACCACCGCCAATCGCGCTGGCAGTGCCATTATTTTCTAATGGCACTCCATTCGCGCCCGGCAGATCGCACGGTTTCCCGCCGCAATACCGCCCGGGCGGTCCCACACGATCGCGGTTAAAAACATGAATAGGTTAAATAATCCCAGACGCAGATGCATGATCGGATTTGTAGTTCCACTACAGCTGTGTGAAAGCAAATAAAAATGTTTTATTGTTCTAAAACCGTCATAAAGTTCTTCATATTCATAAAGAAATTGGCCTAAAATCATTAGTCTGTATTGTTTTTTAAAAAGTGTCACCTGTCCCTTTAAGAAAAAGTATCAGTAATTGGTATCAGCAAGTACCTGAGAGGAAGTACTTGTACTTTGGTCTTGAAAAAGTGGTATCGGGACATCCCTAGTCTTGTGGACCCCTGACATATATACTGATTGCCTGCCACAAGACAGCTAGCCCGGGAGCTCCACTTGCATCCATATCAACAAACATCTAACCAATGTTACATTGTTAGGATCTGCAGGACAGAAGGACACCAATGCAACATCAACCATCATGTTAAAAGACAGATCATTAAGCCAGATCATATTTTCTGACATTTGACATTATTCAGCTTGTTTTGGATGTGTTAGATGTAGGTATGTATGATTTGTTAGTAATCTTACTACATTTTGGGTTTTATTGTATCAAGCTGTTAACAGAAATAACAGCTATTTTTAGAAAATGGAAGACAACCTCTGCCTCCTTGAATCATTCAAGCTGAACTGTAGGCACATATAAAATGCACACATGAATGCAGCTCTGTAATCTTTAAAGAAGAACTCTGGGAAATATTCTTAACCCTTGCAGGGGGGCTACCCTCGCACTGCAAGGGTTAAGTGTTTGTTTTTATCTGGGTGCAGAAAAAAACAAAGATATACTCACCTGCACCTTGGAGCTGGCTGACTGCTAGACCACACAGACTGGCACTTGGAAGGGCAAGGATGAACAACTTAGAAAAGAGCTTCAAAAGCACTGATGTGTCTATAAGTAGAAAGATCAGCATTGTCCATGCTATGGTATTTTTTTGTCACTCTCTATGGAAATGAAAGTTGAAAAATGGTGGGTGGCCTGAGCCGCTGAACATGGCAGACGTGTGCTGATTCAGCTCCTCTTCCTCTGGGCACCTGCCGCCAACTTTCTCTAGCTATCTGCATCGAACCTACCCCAAACCTTCCCCATTACCATCCCGGACCTGTTCTCCCCACCTCATGGGCAGGAGAGGCGTCTATTCGCAACGAACCCGCAAATCTACGCGCTCATCGGCTGCCTGCAAAACGAGGGCCGCGACCCCGACGAAAATAACGGCTGCCACACCTGATGCGGGTATGATGGCTTCCTCTC
>NW_017306869.1:26658-27425 GCF_000935625.1 Nanorana parkeri | reverse complement strand
GCTTGGGCCCAGCGTTCTCTCCCATACCTAGGCATCCATTTATCCTCATCCTATGACTCCTTATACTCGGCAAACTATATACCCCTTTTCCGTTCCCTTAAAAACCTCTTGACCTCCTGGAATACCCTACCCATCTCCTGGCTAGGCCGCATATATGCGGTCAAGATGACCCTTCTTCCCAAATTACTCTACCTCTTTCGCACCCTCCCGATAGCGATTCCAAATTTTGCCCTCAGGTCAATGCAAAACAGCGTCATGTCCTTTATATGGTGTGATAAACGCCCCAGGGTGGCCCGGAAAACGTTGTACTGTCATCGCCGCCAGGGGGGGTTGGGGGTCCCTGATCTCAAGAAATATTACCAGGCTGCGCAAATTGCATCCATTGCCGCTCTTCATATCCAGTTAGATCCTCCACTCTGGACCCTGTTAGAGATTCCATATTTACACCCATGCTCTCTCTCCTCTATCCCGTGGCTCCCCCCCATTCATCGCCCTTCACCTCTCAGCCTGATTCTCACCCACACACTTCGGATCTGGGACTCCACTAAATATACGGCTGCCTTAATTTCCCCTCATCTGCCCCTTACTACTCTTCTGGGGAACCCTATGTTCCCCCCGGCGATGGACAGTCCGTCGGCCTTTACATGGTGGCACACGCATGGCTTTGCCACCCTCTCCAACTTTCTGCAAAACTCAAAACTGCTCCAATGGGACGCCATAGTAACTAAAGCTCAGCCACCCCCTCGAGAAATTTTCCGATATATCCA
>NW_017306869.1:0-25552 GCF_000935625.1 Nanorana parkeri | reverse complement strand
CCTTCTCTCCCCCCCCCCAACTCTTTAGCTCCCCTCCCATGGTACCTCTACCTACTATTGTATGCCGCCCGTTGCACGGGCATTTTGATGCTCCCCCGCATGACTGTTTCTGATGTTTATTTGAATTCATTGTATCGCAAAACCTAATAAAACATATTGAAGAGAAAGTTGAAAAATGTAGAAGCAAGATACAAAACACATTGAGGCTCCATTCACGCGTTCGTACAGCTGAATATGCGCAGAACTGCGCTAAACATAAACAATGCATTGCAATGTGCATTTTTCAGACTATTGCGGGGGCCGTGTGGTACAAAACCGGGAGTCCCGCAAATTAGTCCAAGCGCGGTTTTATGGACAGATTCTGCACGTTCCGGCTATAGTAATAGCCACAAATGTGTGGAACCTGCACGTATGTTAACGTTTGCGCGGTTTCGATGTGCACGGTTTTCTGTGCGAAAAAGACGTGCGGAAAACGATACCGCTATGTGTGAATGGAGCCTGATGCTTTTGAACTTTGTTGTTGGTGAAGGATTCCAAGAATATTGCGGACAGCAAAGAAAAGGAAACAAATTGATCAATTACGAAATCAGGCCCATGCTTTCATTTAAAGTGATATTAAAGTAAAAATGATTTTATGCTGTTTTAAATGCTAATTAAATAACTTACAATGGATGCTGCTTCTTGATGTTTTAGTTTCCTGCAGAATCAGCTGGTCTTCTGAGCTTTGGACCGATATTCTGCTTTAGGGTGGCTCCTTTTTCCATGCAGGGTCCTATAGAGCCACCTTTGTGTGTGCTAGTAAGCTGTATGTGTCTCCACAAACACAAAGACACAGCAAGTCAACTCCCCTCTCCTCCTTCATCTCTCTTACCTTCTCCCTTCTCCAAGCTAGTAGATGTACAGTTGCTGGAGCCTGTGCTCTGTCCCTTGTGATTTTGTACTGGACAGGAAGCAGAGCTGCAAGAGATGGAGCTGGTTGGAAGCAAGATGACTAAGTGTTTGGGCAAAAATAAAAATAAATACTTTGCTGAGCAATGCGTATTTGTTTGATTTTGATTTCTAACTGAAAAATAATGACTACAGTGAAGCTGTCTTATTTTGGACATATTAACCCCTTCACGACTGACGACGTACAGCATCCGAGCTGTCGTTATGTCTTGGCTTTTGCCGCCGGGACTCTGTTTAAACTTGTAAAGCTGACTGTCGGCTTTACAATAGAAGCGATTCTGGCGACTCAGCTGTCGCCAGATCGCTTCTAGACAGGGCCGGATTTACTCTAAAGCTGTCAGTGCTGGGCTCCTGAAAAAGACAGTTATGTTTGGAAAGCTTGAAGGGAAAAAAAGAAGAGGACGACCTGCAACAAGGTAGCTTGATACAGTTGAAGAAAGTATGAACATGCCATTGTAAAAACTTAAGACCCAAATAGAAGATACAGTATATCAATATGGAGAAACACTATCCATGTGGTATTCAGCAATTGACGTCTACTTAATATAATAATAATAATCATAATAATAATAATAATAATATTATAATAATCAAGCTGTTAATGGGGACTAAGAGATGTGAAGCATATGGAGGTTGATGAATTGATAATTTTGTAGATATGTAGTTTTATGTACCTTGCTTCCAAAGCATATATGAGAAGGGAAAATACCTTGACCATTAATCAATCCTATAAAAAATCCCAGAGTCCCGTGATTAAAGATAAAAAGAAAGCTGAATATGTTTGCTACTTTAAAGGCAAAACCAGGAACTCCTGTTACATGATCTCTTTTTCACTCATTAAAACCCACTGCCTTCTTTATTTGTTCTAATAGGGTTAAAAATAGTAAACTGTTGGTTTGGTTATCTAAGGAGCAGCTGCGGTTTATGATTATATCCCTATAGGTATAACCCCTCTGAGTGTACCTATCTCCTATTGCAGATAAATAAAACTTTAGGCATGCTATTCCTAAATAGAGCTGTGGGCTATTCCTAAATAGAGCTGCGGTAATAAGTTCTATTTAGGTATAACATTCTGAGTGGTCGCATACAGAAGCTATGATTCAAATCTCTGCACATTTGGAGGAAAGGGACGCTACAAGTTTTGATCAACTTGACATTGCTACTTCTATTTAACACTTCCTTGTCCATTTGACATACATGCGCATAAAGATTTGTGGCATTTAGAAGCAGCTACTATGGCATTCTGGTGCCACTGGTATATCAACACTCATTTGCATCAGTGTGGACTGGGATAGTAAAGAGTAGTGCTCTATTATTGCAATTTCTGGCCAGAGCAGCTTGCAGACTTGCCAGGGAATAAATAGTACACAGGTAGGCCAACTGGTCAACCAGCCCAGCAGACAGGAGGTATGATCCGTCCAACAGTGCTTCCTCTCAACACCAGATTCCAGAAGCATGCACACTTGCAGAGGCAGAGGGCAAATAACTCTGTTGGGGACTGACAGTGGAACTACAGAATTAAGTGTTATAAGCTGTGGCTGTAGGACTACTCAGCCGCAGAGTTAGGCTAATGCGTCCCTATGGTAATGAAGTAACCCACAACATACCTAACGTTCCTCTGCCAATGCTTTTTATCTAGGATTGTAGGGTATTTAGGGTGCATTAGCACACTCAAGCATCCCCCTCACACAGCCTTTGGCCCCAGGTCCACGATATCAATTCACCTCACTGATACAGGGGCAGAAAGCTATGCAGTTCAGGAATATGAAGTGGCAGCAGATCTTTCCTCTCTAGAATCTGGCAAGACTCTTCCAGCTTAATTTGATGAACCCAGACTATCACCTTATCCATATACAGTATATACACAGAATATATACACTATATTGCCAAAGGTATTGGGACGCCTGCCTTTACACACACATGAACTTTAATGGCATCCCAGTCTTAGTGCATAGGGTTCAATATTGCGTTGGCCAACCCTTTGCAACTATAACAGCTTAAACTCTTCTGGGAAGGCTGTCCACGAGGTTTAGGAGTGTGTCTATGGGAATGTTTGACCATTCTTCCAGAATCGCATTAGTGAGGTCAGGTGCTGATGTTGGACGAGAAGGAGTGGCGCACAGTCTCCGCTCTAATTCATCCCAAAGGTGTTCTATCGGGTTGAAGTCAGGACTCTGTGCAGGCCAGTCAAGTTCCTCCACCCCAAACTCGCTCATCAATGTCTTTATGGACCTTGCTTTGTGCACTGGTGCGCAGTCATGTTGGAACAGGAAGGGGCTATCCCCAAACTGTTCCCACAAAGTTAGGAGCACGAAAATTGTCCAAAATGTCTTGGTATGCTGATGCCTTAAGAGTTCCCTTCACTGGAACTAAGGGGCCAAGCCCAGCCCCTGAAAAACAACCTCGCACCATAATCCCACCTCCACCAAACTTTACACTTGGCACAATGCAGTCAGGCAAGTATCGTTCTCCAGGCAACTGCCAAACCCTGACATGTCCATTGGATTGCTAGACAGAGAAGCGTGACTCATCACTCCAGAGAACACGTCTTCACTTCTCTAGAGTCCAGCGGCGGCGTGCTTTACACCACTGCCTCCGACGCTTTGCATTGCACTTGGTGATGTAAGGCTTGGATGCAGCTGCTCGCCAGGGAAACCCATTCCATGAAGCTCTCTACGCACTGTTGTTGTGCCAATCTGAAGGCCACACAAAGTTTGGAGGTCTGTAGCTATTGACTCTATGGAAAACATCTATGGAAAAGGTGCAACAGATTGGCCCAGGTGGAGATTACTCCATCCACACAGTTAAGTGTAGATGGAGGAATCTGTTGCACCTTTTCCACCTGACCACAGAAAATCTGCAGATAATTGTAAGGTGTATGGCCAGCTTTACAGTTACAGGTATGACTCCCAGAAGCAGAGGCATGCTGGGATTTGTAGGTAAAGCACAGCTGGAGGGCCAAAGTTGCCCACTCCTGACAGAGCATGGAAAGGTAAGTTATCTTGCACATTGTGATGTATGTTGCTATGTATGTCCTGGAGTATCTGTATTTCTGATGTCATATGCATGAGGTCTCTTTTCTATGCACTGAATCACAGAGTGCACACTAAACAGGCTCGATAAAGTGCATTGTGCTGTAGTCACCAGTCCACCAGCATCAACCGGGGTAACTAGAACACATTGCAGGAAAAGGTGCCCCACGCCAAGGACTTCAATAAGGACTTATATTTTTACATTAAAAAAAACAGAGCTTACAAAAAGATCTAGTGTGTGCTTGAAACTGCGCCATTTTTTCAGATTTTTTTCTACCTGCAGCTTTTTTTTTAAGGGAAAAAACCCCCCAACTATTTGTATACAAGGTATACAAAACATACAAAAATAAAAACACCCAGCGCTGACTGGCGGAACAGATGGGGGGAGGGGGCGGGTACAGCTGGCTCTGCCTCTAGATAGGCAGAGCCAGCTGTCAGTCACGCAGCTGGGCGGATCCCGGCACAATTGTCGGGATCCGCTTCAGCTGCGGCGTCTCAGTATACCGCGAGCAGCAGCTCGCGGTATACTGCGGCGTCTCAGTATACGGTATACTGAGATTAGGGTAACGGGAGGACGCTAGTTTGTGTACTCCCATTACCCTAAGGAGAACTATGAGGAAAAGCCTTAACACCATAATTCTCCTTTAATGGCCCTAAAATTATTGCGCTCACTGCGACGTTTGCAGTAATATGTAACATGTGCGGCACAATAGGCAGAATCATCGTTTTTGCACGCAGGTGCACCCGACGCATGTTTGCGCGTGTATGTGGGGGGGGGGGGCGGGGGACTTTTAAAAAAATGTTGGGTTATTTAAAAAAAAATTTATTTGTGACTTTTTATGTTTCTTTATTTTTGTAATGCTTTAATTTGTTTAAAACCTTTTTTTTTGTTATACTTAACTTTATTGCTATCACATGTGGGGGCTGAGAAACCCCTATGTGATAGCCAATTCACATGACAGGTCCTCTTTATGGAGACATCAGGGGTCTCTAATACCCCTAATGTCACCTGGGGAACCCCAGAGAAGCTGATGAAGCAGAGATCTGCTTCAGCAGCATCTGACCGCCATCTGTAGCGTGAGAGTGACACTGAATGCAGGAAGTGATGTAATATGCATCACTTCCTACATTCAGGGACCGAGAAGAGATCAAAGGGCGATCGTGTACCGAACTCCCTTTGTTCCCCACCGACAAAGTCGCCATGCCGGTCCCTGCCACACCAGGCACATCTGATTTCGTGACCGGCGGCGACGGCAGGGTGGGCACACACCTGCACCTAATACAAGCCATCGAACGTTTCTAGAGACGCTCGATCGCTTGAATGTAAACAGAAATCGCTGGCTGTTTACATTTCTGACAGTTTCCCCGCTCGTGTGCGCGCTGGGCACCGCACACGATTGGGGGGAGGGGAAGGACGTCTAAAGATGCCATCCTGCTCCTATAAAGCTGGTCATAGACCTTACAACCATCTCAAGACTTTTGTCTTGCGATGGTTGTAAGGTAATTAAAAAAAACGTACAATCTGCCCATCTTGGGCAGGCAGATCGTACTTGTGATCATCGCAAACCCGCCCCCCTGAGGGGCAGGCTTCCGATGGCTGCAATGCTTAACGGGCAGTGTGCGCTTGCGCACACCGGCCCGTTCGGCATTTGTCTTACGAGCATGCCACAAACCCGCTGACAATCGTACGATTCTCGGCGGGTTTTTGAACATGCTCTTAAGATAAAAGTCATGCGACCTCACAGTAGCAGAGGCCACACGCCTTCCATACACCTTGCGATTATCGTACGATCGCGGGATTTCCCGCGATTATCGTACGATAATCGCAAGGTGTATGGGCACCTTAAGGCTGCTGTCCGGCCGTTCAGGAACGCCCAATGGACAGGAGGTGGTTAATTTTTTTTAATGTTTATTTTACACTTAACTTTATTGCTATCACAAGGGGGGCTAACAACCCCCTATGTAATAGCAATTAGGACATTACAGGTCCTTTTTATGAAGATATGAGGGGTCTTTCAGGCCCCTAATGTCACCTAAGGACCACAGTAAAGCGGCTCTAAAATGTTCGGGTTTCACTTGAAGAAAAGGTGGCAACCCTAAAAGTAGCTCATGCACTATTGTGAGCGACAGGCGTATTTCTACTTGCGACAAAACTAACAGGTGTAAATGGGGCCATGTAAATGAATGGGATTCCTTGGGTGGAACGGCTTGTCGCACTGAATCAACTGTGACAATAAGCCTAGGTGTTAATGGAACCTAATTGTGGGACACATCATGGCAATCCTGTGCTTACTAATAAAGCTATGCAATGGAAAAAAAAAAAAAAAGGTCAGAAACAGGAAGTTGAGGTGGGGCGGATTATGGACGCGCACGGCCGCTGGTGACGCCACTAAACAGTTGTGTTGCTGGGCAGCTGCAGAGGCATTGTCATGTGACCGCGCAGGTCCTGTGAATCTTCCGAGAACGCGCTGCGCGTGCGTGTTGTGTGTCTGTTCCTAGCAGGAGTTGGTCGCTGCTGCCCGGGGTTGCCTGATCCCTGTGTGACCCGTTCATCTACTGCCTAGACATGGGCTGTGCCTTCTCTAAGAAAGCCAAGAGAAAGGGGAGCGCCAAAGACTCGGCACCCGGAGAACAGCAACAACAGCAAGACGGGCAGGAGAACAAGCAGTACAGCTGGGACAAGAGGGAGAAGGTGATCACTGTGATTTGTTCTGTACCTGTAATTGTGGGGATACAATCAGGGGGTGTGCGATGACTGCTGTGTGTACACACTGGGTGATGAGCCACGCTGGATGTCTACATCTGACGCTACAGAGCCTCATTGAAACCTACATGCAGTGTGTACATACAGTCTTAGGTGTGTCCCTAATCACTCCACATCCTCAAGACACAAAGTACACGATCGCTGCATTGTACTTCTGTACTGAGGACATGCTGATAAACTAAACCCTATTTATGTCATGTGTTCTGTCCTACAGATTACAACGTATGTAATACTATGCTGTGGGGGGAATTTACTAAGACTGGAGCAGCTGTGCATAGTAACCAATCAGCTTCTAGCTTCAGCTTGCTTAGTTAAGCTTTGACAGTGAAAGCTAGATTCTGATTGGTTGCCATGCACAGCTACTGCAGATTCTGCCTGCTCCAGTTATAGTTAATGTAATATATGAACATTAGCAACACGTGTCACAAACATTATATGTAATATTTAACCTAACACGTTCAAAACAACCATGTGACATGACTGTGAAACATATCAATCCAGGAATGTGATGGCAAAAACAAATGATTATCCGTGCCATAATGCTTGCCCCAAACTCCTCAATAACACCCTACTGACAGCTGCAGAGAAAGAGAGAAGCTTTGTAAACTGCTCCCACCATATGTTAAACAAAAGACACTGACAATGGGGATAGCGCAATGTCTTTTGTTTAACATGAATGTGATAGCGGGGAAAACAATAACAAATATTCTCTGGTAAATACATGTTCTAGTGTTACAAGTCCATGTCAGTGTGACTGTCCACTTGTATTGTTACGCTGGAACATGTGTAATATTTTTATTATTTTATGTATCTTTTATGGATTGCTATGTTTCACAGTCATTTCACATGGTTGTTTTGAACGTGTTAGGTTAAATATGACCTGTATATTTATTTATGTTGTTTATTTTGGGTGTTGGTCCTTTTTCATAGCTTTATGGTGCTGCACTAGTGTTATGTCTTCTTCATAAGGAATAGTGAGATATTCATTTAGGACAGAGGAAGGCAAACTCCGACTCTCCAGCTGTGGTGAGACTACAAATCCCTTCATGCCTCTGGCTGTGAGAATCTTGCAATGCCGTATGGGATTTGTAGTTCCACAACAGCTGGGGGCCTGGAGTTTGCCCATCCCTGATTGAGGTGCTGGCACAATCCAGCAAAAGCGGGGATCAGGTGTTTTTACACTATAACCCTAGCAGTTAAGCCTTGCAGTGCAGTGTGGCCCCACTCCAAGGGTATTTTTTTTTTTTAACGGGAGATGGGCTTTAAATTTCTGCCCGAGTCAGAGTCAGAATCCAATTTGATTCTGAGGTACATTGGGAAGCACACTGTCAGTCTCCGGCATGCTCCATTTCGGGTGTGCTTTCATTGGGCACAGCGATGAATTCCCTCCTAGGAGGCTTGTCACTGTATCAAAACTTTGAAAGTTCACATTACAACAGGGGTGGATGGATTATTATGGGATTCAGGAGTCAGTCCGTCCAGTCCAGGAACCAGCAGGATTGTGTAGGAGCCAGAGCTATTGACAACTTGAGAACCTCCAAAGTTAGGCAACACATGTAAAGCTGGCCATACACCTATAGAGCATCTGAAGACTTTATATGGTCAGATGGAAAATGTGCAAAAGATTCCTCCATCTACACTAAACTGTGTGGCTGGAGGAATCTCCCACTGGGCCAAGCTTTAGTATGTTGCTGGTTAGCCCCGCTGGCTGTCAAAATACCTGAACAATCTGATTGGATGCCGGCATTGTTCAGGTATTTTGAGAGCCAGCGTGGACGACCAGCAAGATACTGAAGCTTGGCCCAGTGGGAGGTTCCTCCAGCCACACCGTTTGGGGTAGATAAAGGAATCTGTTGCACTTTTCCCATCTGACCATAGAAAATCTGCAGATAATCTATAGGTGTATGGCCAGCTTTGGTTTTCAAGAGCATTGGCTAGCTAACCCTTGGGATTTGTCCAGCCCTGCAGCACCAACATGCTTTCTGCAATTAACCCATGGCTTTCAAAATGCATAGTTGTGGTCAAATGGTTTTTATATTTCAATTCACTGTGTTATTTTAAGTTTCAGTTTTCCCTGTCCTCAAAATAATGTAGTATGTGTAACGGTAGGCTTAGCCAAGTACCACTAAGCAATACTTGGGGGATCATGTATAAAAGCTCCGCCCGTTCACTTAAATAAGAACTCTGGAAAAGATTATTCTTAACCCCTGTAGTGCGGCTACTTTTGCACTGCAAGGGTCAAGTGCTTGTTTTTGTCTGTCGTGTAAAATAACAAAGATATAATCACATGAAACTTGGAAGCGGCTTGCTGCTAGACTGGTCCCTGCAGCCTCTCTCCTCCTCCGCTCCAGCGGTGGAATGTCCCTCGGTGTCCTCACATTCTATACACAGTGTATTGGACATGATGACTCGGGTGTATTGGACATGATGACTTGTTCAAGGAGTAAAATGGGGGCCAAATCTTCTTGAACCTCATGACAATCTACTTGTCCTGATACCAAAAATTATTTTAACCAAAACCCTATTTAACCATGCGAAGAAGCAATTGTCATTGGTCAACGTGGTCATCTGACCGCGCTGACCAACGAGCACTCGCAATTTGTGAGCAAAATTAAAAATCCATAGGGCAGGGTTATTCTGGACGGCAGTATGGGGTACTGATAGTACACCTGTGCTGGTGGAGGGGAAGTACCGTGCACTGAAAGGTAAGTATAGCGCTGGGGGAGGCAATGTGGGGAGAGGGGGTGAAGGTTGACTAGATTTAAGCGGATAATTCAATTTTACCAAATTACTTTGGAAACTGAACTTACCCTTTAATGCACATTATGCGTGTTAGAGAGAAGATGGCGGCGGGGCCAGGGTTGGTTATAAAAAAAAATTCTTGTTTTTTTACTTTATCATTTATTTTTTATTTATAATTTTTTATCACTTTTTAATTTGTATTGCTTTCTACTGTTTTATCATTTTTTTAAATGTTATTATGGTTTACTTTTTTCAGTTTTTTTTCACTTAACTTTATTACTACCACATGGGCTAAGAAGCCCCCTGTGTCATAGTGTTTGGAGGTGACAGATTCTCCTTATGGAACCTGTCCTCCAACACAGAACATCGAGCAACTGCATTGTGCTCGACTCTGTGCAGCTTGTGACAGATGAGATGGGGGTGCTGTGAGTAAAGTGCTCCCTTCTCACTGATCCCAGAGAGAAGATCTTCTGCTGCCCGCTCTCCATCCTGCAATGATTGCAGGGGAGGCCTTGGACAAGATGGCTGCTCATTTTATATAAGTGATCTGAGATCACTTGTACTAAATCAGCGGCGTCTCCCACTCTTTACATTTAGCTCTGCTAGCCTGCAGCAGGGCTAAATGTAGAAAAAACACCCACTCGGCGCCCAGAACTGGATCTCCCGGGCGTCAGGCGATAGGAAATCCGCACCCCTGTGCCTTTAGGATCCTTAAGCTGGCAATACACTAATAGATTTTCTAAAAGAACTTTCGTACAAAAGATCTTTCTTTCGACTTTCTATTAGTTGACGAGGAAAAATCGATGATCAATTTCAACCGTAGTGATGAAAAAACGCGAAGGAGCAGGATGACTGAACAAAATCCTAACAGTGAATGTGGTTTTCGCTATGGAGACTCCATTCATTCCAAAATCAAACATTAAAATCAAAGGAAATTTTGATCAACATTCCTCAAATGTCTGATGACGTTATCGGGTGGTAAAAAGAAGATCTTTCATACGAAACTTAATTTGGAAATCTAGATTAGACTGCTGGCCATACACTAGAGCAAGCCAGCTCCAAGGTGAGTATAACTTTTTTTATTTTACACCCTAGACAAAAAAGAGTACTTAACCCTTGCAGTAGAGGGGTAGTCGCACAGCAAGGTATTCAAATAATTGTTGCTGGAGTTCTTTTCAAAAAACAAACTTCCTATACTCGTCAGTTCCATCTAGGGACACTAGTGCTGTGTGAATGGCATCTGCCTGACATTGTAAATGAACCCTAATTGAATTATTCATATTAAAACATCAAAGAGAAAATGTTTTTTTCTGGTACGGTTATTGCTACATTGCTGTTTTGTAGCACTTTAACAGGATATGACTAGTGAATGTTCACTTCATTATTCTGGGAGGAACGGGTTTTTTATTAAAAAAAAGCAGAACTGTAGTGTAGAAACTTCTCTTCCTGCAGTCTAAAATAAGGTCACTTTTTGACTTTTTGTGGTCCAATTGCCAAATAAAAAGTTTGGCGGAAGCACATTTTTAGGTATGTATTTCTGAATTCTCTATACATATACACAGTAGGGGGATTCGAAACAAGCGTTGGCTATGATGGGACGTGTGCCTGTGCTATGCGTAGCAGATTAATGGAGACTGACACAATATTCTATCTGCGAGCACAAAATAATTGCTTGAAATATATTGATAGGGTTTTTGACCAACCTGGTTTAGCAGCCTTAGCTTTAGGGACCCATTCACACTTGTCTGTTTTTGGCAGATGCATTTTCAATTAAAATAACTGGAAATGCATTAAAATGATGCATTTTGGCAAAAATGGCCACGTTTGAATGGACATTTAATACTATAGGCATCCAGTAAAGTCTACGTCGACCAATGCCCAGTACGTATGTGGTACATAATAAACAGCCATCTACCCTAAAAGAAAAAAAGAAAAAACAAATTAGGAATAGGACATTGAAAGGGAGATTTTTATGCATTGGGAAACCGTGTTCTGCCCAATGATGACAACACTGCTGTTCCATGGCAAAAAAAGTGAGTGAGCGTTGTCATCCTAGGAAAGGAAGTGTTGTTGGTAGGATCACTGTGGAATAGATGAGATTTGTATGCATTGGGACAGTGGGCCACGTTCCATTTTTCTCTAGATTCATAAAAATCTCCCTCTGCTCCTCAGAAGTTGAACTGCCCCTAAAACAAAGTCCTTGACCACTGAAACTACTTGTGAGCAGTGAGCGCACAATAAAAGCCCATAGGAATACATTTAATGGCTCTAATCACATTTAGTTTCTTTAAAAAAAAAAAATAAAGCTTATTTATTTTTTACCATTTTTCAGTCTGCGGTAATGTGACCGCACAGCCTCATCCATGCCCCTCTTCTTCATAGCGTGAGGGCTGTCCGTTTACAAAGCATGCAGTTTAAGAGCGAGTCAGAGGGCATGGTGGCTAAGTTGACTACCAGAGATAAAGGCACGTTGTGCATTGGTACCTAAAGTCTTGATATTATCCTCATACCAACCCCTACATAGCAGCACATACTCTAGCAGAGGGAGGGGTAACACTGCAAGGTAATCAAGCTCTCCTACATCTTTTGGTGCTGGCAGAAGAAGAGAGCAGAGTGAGTAGAACTGATCCCTGCTCCTTCATTATATAGTCAGCAGGCTACAGGTGTGGATGGGAACACCACTGTATTCCTCAAAGTGTATGTAAACACGAACAATGAACTTCTTTTATTTACCCTTAAAATCTAGTGAGCTGATACCTTCCTGTGCTCTCTGCCTCCTCTGAACTACACTGAGTGTCCAGATTATTATGACCACCCCATCAGTACTTCGTTGGGCCTCGAGATGACTCCAGAATTCTTTAACCCCTTCATGACTGAGGCCCTTTTTTCAATTTTTGCACCCATGTTATATTCCACATTTTAGGCCTGAAAATGACGTAAAACCCCCCAACATTATATATTTTCTGAATGCCAAGACCCTATAGAATAAAATGGTGGTAGTTGAAAATTTTTATGTTGCGCAATATTAGCGCAACTCCTTATTAAACCCCAAAATTTAGTGTTAAGACTGTAGCCATTTGTGTATTTCTCTTGCATAGTTAGCATTTTGGTTGAAGGTTAGCTTTATAAAACAAATCTGTAAAAAGGGAACCTGTAGCGAAGAGAATATGCAGGATACCTTTGCTGCCCTTCTACTGAAAATGCTAGCTGCTTAACTTTTTCCATCTTGAATGCTTTGGGACAAGTGAGCTGCTTATGCCAGGATTGGGCAAATGAATCTGAATTCAGGAGCCAGTCTGACCAATTTAAATTAAAAATTTTTTAGGAGCCAGATTCATTGACAACTCATGAAAACCTCAAAAGCTGGCATTTTTTAAGGCGGATCATCATCTACCTGGCTCCTGGGATATGTCCATCCTTGGATTATATCTGGTGAGAGACACAGAACGTGTTAAAACTGCTGGATGAGAATGACAGCCAAGTAACTGGTATTTTCATGAGGAGGTAAGCAGTAGCCTCTGTATTTCTTTAGCACAGGTTTTAATAATTGTTATATTAATCCTTATTCATAAGTGGATTAAAGGGTGATTGCAATCTGTAAAGTAGCTCTATTATCTGTGGGGGGAAAAAAAGCAGAACTGAATAAGTTTTGTGTAATTTGTGATGACTTGTAGTCATACGATGAAAGAGTTTTGCACAATCACTTCCTAGTCACGGATACACCCTCTTCTATTTATATCACCGCATTTGTTAGTGGTCACTCTTATATGGTCATTTATAACTCTAAGCAATTGCAAAAAAAAAAAAGATACCTTTTAAGGAGAACTATGAGGTGAGTGATTTTTACTCAGCCTCATAGTTCTAGCCGACCTGTGACAATGAGACTGTCACACATCGGCTCAGTAGATCGGGAAGTGAGTGAACGCATACCGCCGCTCGCTAACTTCTCCATCATCTCCCTGCAGAGAGCTGTGACTGTCACTCACAGCTCCCTGCAAGGTAGATAGGAAGAGCCCGCTGTCACTCACACAGCTGGGTGGATCTCAACAGTAATGTTGGGATCCGTCCCGGCAGCGGCGCTCTCAGTATACAGTGATGGAAGGACGCTCGTATATGTCCACGCGTGACCCTTTAGAGAACTATGGGGAAAAACACTTACCCCATAGTTCTCCTTTAACTATACACATGGAAAATGGCACATTTCAGGTCTGATAAATGCTTAGGCTAAATTCACACTAAGTGCAATTAGATGCATTTAGAAAGCTTTTCTAAACGCATACATATGCATCTAATGATTTGCAGTGGATCTGTTCACACATTGCGTTTAGATGCTTTTATCTGTGTTTAGAAAAAATAGAAGTCTGGGGATCGGTTTTAACTTCAAAAGGCATCTAAACACAATTTGATGCTAGGGTTTGGTACCCGATGCATGGAAAAACAAATGCCTGTAAACACACGTCATTTAACGCATCTAGAAGCATAAACATAAACATAGCATCTTGCCTGACAGATTTTTCTCTGCATATAGAGCACAAAAAAGTGTCAAGTATGAATGAAGCTTCAAAAGGCAGTTCTACTTTCTCACACAATGCGTGAAAATGAACTTGCCCAGAGCATTCCACCACCTCTGCCTGTTCCCATCATTCATACAGTTTAACTATATGCGAAACCCATCGGTCCATACATAGCACTGCAGCCCTGTACTGAATAGAAGCGCTTCTCTTTGGTCAGCATGGTCATGTGACCTTGCTGACCAATGTGCACTTGCCATTAGCGAAAAAATGATAAATGTACATTTGTATTTAATTTTTTTTAATGAAGAAGTGTGCATTTATTTTTTTCTAAAAGGTGTATTTTGCCTTCAGAGCCTCCTCCTGGAAGGCACGCTGGAGAATAAAGTATAGAAGTGATCACGTCTACCTAAATGCTGACAGTGGGCTAAGGGTGTGCTGTAGTGCCCAGGAGCCTGTCTACAGTTCCATGATGCCACAGCCGTAGTATCTTATGGGATATTAAAGAAGAACTCTAGGTAAATTTGTAATTAACCCTTGCAGTGGGGCTACCCCCGAACTGCTCGTTTTTGTCCAGTGAGCAAAATAACAAAGATATACTTACCCAATCCTCCGAGCAAGGGTTAATAAAAGTTTCAGCTGGAGTTCTGCTTTAATATGGGAGCAGATGTTGCTGAAGTTGCAGCCACCATGACCTTCCTTCCTTATTCCCGATTTAGTACCGAATCATTTCCTCAGGATAGTCTCAACAGGCACATGCTTGTTACAGGTCAGAGACTTGTCAAGTAGTAAAGAAATAAAGGAAGGTAAGGATGACAGACCTGAAATTGAATGTTCATAACAAGCCATCAGTGTCCGTTCCCATAATCGTATCCTGTAAGGTTTGTTTTTAAGTAAACCTGGCCAATCCAAACGGAGCATGTGATGAAAAAATTCATAAGTAGAGGTTACCAGAAAAAGCTGAATTTGGCCCAAACCCTTCTTAGGTTTCCAGACTCCCTATTGGCCGGCATGGCAGCTTATCAAACTAGTATACTAATAGAGTGGGATTTTAGATTTTTGGGGAATTAGGCATCCTATTATCCTCTAAGACTGGGTAACATGTGCTTACTGTTATCCTCTATGGTTGGGTACCATGCACTTCCTATTATCTTGTATGGCCGGGTACCATGCACTTCCTATTATGCTCTATGGGTGGATGCCATGTGCTTCCTATTATCCTTTATGGATGGATGCCATGTGCTTCCTATTATCCTCTATGGAAGTGTGCCATGTGCTTTCTTTTTTTAAATAATAAGATTTTTATTAATTTTGTAAATATCAGCATACTGTATTTTTCCATCTAAGACGCCCCCATGTATAGGACGCCCCCCACTTTTTCTACCCAAAATTCAGAAATCAATATTTTCCATGCTCTTTTGCATAACTGATTACATCCAGTTTAAATTTTGCAGAGTAAGACGGCCGCTTACTGGTAGCGGTATTTACCGGTATTTTTTTTGTTTTCTGACATTTTTATGGGCTCCCTGTTGCATCTGGGCACTGGCTACACGCTCTCTGCAGCATCGGCTGACGTCGGGTACATAAGGCTCATGATTGGAGGAAACCTGTTAGCTTGTCTCTGCAATCGGAAGTTTCACTCGTGAGGCTAGTCTGCAGAGGTATCGGCAGTTTCGCAACCACGGTTCTCCTCTCGGCCCCCCGTGTATAAGACGCCCCTCCATTTTTAGGTAAATATTTTTAAGAAAAAGTATAGTCTTCTACACGGAAAAATACAGTAAATAAAGACAGCCATGCGCTTTTTATTATCCTCTATGGCTGGGTACCATGCGCTTCCTATTATCTTCTATGGCTGGGTACCATTCGCTTCCTATTATCCTCTACGGCTGGGCACCATGTCCATCAAAGTGTACTGATCAAGGTCTGTATAACTGTAGAGCTTTTTGATTAGGGTAACATCGGGTTCAATACAGCATTTATCGGGCAATGTACACTTACTATTAAAGTAAACCTGTGGTGAGGAAAAATAATTATGTTTTAAATCAACAGTGTGAAGAGCATTAAAGCGGAATGAAAGGCTTTAATTAGAAAAAAAGTGTTGACAGTGTAAGTCTCTTCTGTCAAAGATCATTATTCCTGCCTGTCAGCACTTACAGTACATTGTGTACACTGAGCTGCGCATGTGCAGCTTCGTGTATAGTCTTGGCAAAATTGAGATAAAGTAGTTCCATGCCCCGATGACATAACTACCAAGCATGCACATGGGAAGTGCCAGTGAGGGAGGAGACTGGGTTGGCAGGTAAGACTACTGCTGTGTATACTAGCGTGTTACGGCTAAAAGTTCCTGTGGCCCTTTTTTTTCCCCCTTAGTTATTTTTACATCTGAGCACTTGGGAAGCTCCCCAAACTACCTGTTGGAATACTAACTTTTGGAGAGTTGTAACCAAGGTAGGTGGGTAACTCCCACATCATATCCCGTGTATCATTGCATGGAAGCATGCACTGTGGTGGCTCTTTAAAGTGGGAGATTGACAGACTTTCTGTGACAGAAGAGACCGCCAATCAGGCGGCCAAAGATCTGAAACCTGGAAGACTGGGACAAAGAAGGAAACATTGCCGAAGGAGGAGGACAGTGCTGCAGGGGATTGGTTTGGCAGGTACGTCCGCCATAATGTGCTAATACTGTATACGGTGCATACAAGCACAATTCGGCTAAAAGCTGAGGCACTAACAAATTCTATTTGCATTGTCGTTTTGGAAGTGTCTTTGGAGGACAGTTAAGCAAAATGATAGATATGGACTTGCACCTTTTTTTTTTTGCTACTCAAGGAAGATCTTATAGATTGTCAGCATATGGGCCTAATGTAATCAGCTCAGCAAGACTGAATTCCATTATTGAAAAATTATGTAATGTGCTCTGGTTTTCGTAATCTAACAAAAACTGTTTCCACAATACTATAGGGACTTGTGTAACATTCTTATTGTCGGCTAAGCTGATGTGAAAAGGTATCCTATATGTTTCTAAACTACCTAGACGCCTTTCACTAGCGCCAGGCGAATAATAACAGAAAACATGGTCATTTTATATTGATAACGTATAAACATAAAACCTCATGCTGTATTTGGGTACACCGTTCATTGTTTTTGAGTGTGCTCTATGTGATGTGCGTTAGCTCAGAAAAGGGAAATCCCTGAGAAGTGTGCCAAAGCACTAGTTTTATTATGCTCCTGTGTTCTTCTTTAAATTGGTACAATTTCATATGAGGTAAGTTTCCTCTTGTAGTTTAATAATCATATTTATGTAAACAAGTAACCACTCAAATTTCATTTATTCAGATTTGTTTTACAAAATACTGAAAGTTTGCACATACACACAAAAAAAATGAATAACACAATATAGCTTACACTATAAGGACCAATGCATACAGGCGTATTCCAGAGCTAATACAGGCGTATTTTCACACCGTGTAAAATACACCTGTATTTGTGGTGCCCAGACTACGGCGTTTTCTGTCCATACATTGCTATGAACAGAAAATGCTGTACTCGGGTATACGCCCTGGAAACCCCAGGACTGGTGTTTGCATGCGCATGGGGTAAAGTTTTTGAATGCTGAACCTTTGCATTCAGAAACGTATACACCCGTGTGCACGCGTACACACACCGTTATAGGCGTACACTGTTTTTCTTCTTTTTTTTTTTTTTTCTTCAAATGATTTTTATTGTGCTTTTCATAAGGATCCAACAGAAGATACATGTATGTGTTATCAACCCACATGCGGGTTGTAATGTAAAACAGTAACATACATACATTTGAAGTATGAATCACTTTAATAGCAGGTTGAGTGGGGAACGAAAGAAAGGGGGTGAGGGGGAGGGAGTGCCTGTCACAGTGCTGTACAGTCCATCCATTCCGCTATTTTCCATTATTAAGTGCCCTGATCTCCCGAGTAGGTATCAGGGTGTGCTTGGGTTACTTCGATGTAGTAGCGCTTCGCATTATATACTTTGGGTGATGAACTAGCATCGCGGTTACAACCTGTAGGTTAGTGCTTCCATGTTGTCTCGTGGTGGAATGGTCAGAGACCCGATAAGGGACAGGCAGACAGTAGGAAGTGGTGGAGTTGGGAGGGGGGGAGGGAAGGGAAGAGGGGTGCTGAAGAGGCAGGGGGAAATGGGTCTGAGATAATCAGTGGACAATGGGGGACCGTCCGTAGGGGTTGGCGACAAATGAGAGGTGGTTCAGTATAAGGTGGCGAAGTCAGTGGTACTGGCAAAGTAAGTCCAGCAGGCCCATAATTTTCTAAATCTATCTAGTGTGTCCTGTTTAGTGGCCAAGAGCTCCTCCATCTCACAGACGTGGCCCACCCGAGAGAGCCACTCTCGGATTGTGGGTGCTTTGTCAGTCCGCCAGTGGCGGGGTATGACCGTGCGTGCAGCATTAATGAGGTGCCTGTGTAGTGATTTAAAAGTGCCCGTTGGCCAGGTTCCCAGTGAAGGAGTGAATATGTGAGGGTAAAGGGAGGTGTAGATCCAGTGATCTTGTGGATAGCACAGTGTACTTTTCGCCAGAAGGGTTGCACTTGAGGGCAGGACCAGAAAATGTGCGTGAGTGTGTCTTCGTCCGCGTGGCATCTCCAACATAGTTGGGGTACGGTCGGGTAAATGCGATGTAGTAGGTGGGGGGTCCCATACCAGAACGTTAGGAGTTTGTAGTTTGTTTCTTGCATTTTGCTGTTGAATGCGCATTTATGGGCTGTCATGCAAATTGTAGACCAGTCGTCGTCTGAGATTGTGGTCTGTAGGGCCCGTTCCCATTTAGAACGTGGGTGGGGTACTCGGGAGGGGAGGTCCTCTCTGAGTAGGTTGTATAGCCTGGAGATCAGATGCCTGGTGGGGCCACTGCCCTGGCAGAGTCTCTCGAATGGCGTGAGGGTTCTGGCCGAAGAGTGTCGGCGTGCAGGGGTCATCAGGAAGTGTCTTATTTGGAAATAGACCCACCAGGGAAGTGAGGCCCGTTTTTTGTGAAGTCCGAGAGATCAGTTTTGGAGGCAAATGTTCGTGATCTAAAAAAGAGGTGCGCTCTTAGGGGGGGTTCGTGTGACCAGAGTGAGGTAAAGTCCTTTGTGGCAGCTGGAGGGAAGTCGGGGTTGCTCATCAGGGGTTCCATCGGGCTGTACAGAGAGGAGGCATACACTGTTTTCAGTCCATACATTGCTATAGAGAGAAAACCACAGCAGCTGCGGCCTCTGGGCATCGCATATACAGGAGTAAAATACACCCGTGTGCATGAGCCCTAATAATGGCATGTAAAATCCTGGTACACATTTTTTCTTATTTATAATCAACTGCAGGCAGTTAATGCGTCATGAAGACCAATCAAGTTGGAGTACAAATACATTGAAAGGAGAACACATTTATTTGAACAGTAGCATTTGGCTGTGGAGTCATATTCGTGTTGAACTAAGAAGGTGTGTGCTATTAGTGCTGTAGGGGCTCTTACCATAATGCACACATACTTGCACATTATACCACACTTTCCTCTACGTGCCCTCCTCCAGTGATGACAGGTCACTGCGCCATTCGACACTGCTGCTATCTCTCTCGAGTCCTGTAATGCTCCCCTTCGACCATTGCATGGCCACTAACGATGTGACTCCTATGCATGTGCACCTTGACAAGCGGCTCTATTCTTGGCATATCAAGAATAACCCGGGCTGCGTGCTGCACGGCACATGCTCTGTACAGCTACATAGGAAAGGAAAAACATCAGGGAACATTGGGCAAATGTTTTTTTGGCAAAGAGACTGCATGCCTCTTGCCAGTAAAATTCTGTCTCCTTCCAGTTTTTCACAGCAAGACCCTCATTTCACTCAGTTGTGGGCTAGTGTAGTTTTACAGGTCTGATGAACCTTCTTTTAACTTTATTTGAAGTGGACACTTCAATCAGGTCTCCGCACAGTAGCGTGGTGAGCTACGTTTACCTGCAGTGCGCCACCACACACACCACACCCTCGTTTGTTTCACCCTACACTTGGTTTCGACTAGTGACTGGGGAAACTGGGTGCTAAAGATCACTTGGTTGCAGCATCTGCTCGGCAAGGAAGAATACAGTGGCGGACATACTCATCCTGAGTACTGGAGTCCGTCACATTAATTGTGACTGACCGCCTGCTACCTGGATGTGACGGACTCCAGTACTCAGGAGAATGTGCACCACTGTATTCTTCCTTGCCGAGGAGATGCTGCAACCAAGTAATCTTTAGCTTCCAGTTTCCCCAGTCACTAGTCGAAACCAAGTGTAGGGTGAAACTAACTGATTTATTTAGCAACTGTGCAACCTTTTATACACAAGGTGATCAGATAAGATTATAATCCCATTACATCCACCCTGCCCTCCCCAGACATTCTGACTGCACAACCCCGCAGGGGTCCAACTGCTAAAGAGCTCCAGACAGCCATAGCAGGAGTCTGGCCAGACGCAGGAGAATGTCATTGTCCTGAGCTCCTTGGAGTACAAAGGGAGCTAACGAGGGGTGGTGCTGACAGTCTTGCATAACCCAGCAATAACACACACACAAGTAACCCGTAATCCATGTCGTCACAATAGCAGTCCCACTAACGCACTTGAGCAGTCCCACTTAATAGCTTTGATAAGGCCTCTTTTGGCTGCAAAACATTAGTGGGACCGATGTGTCTGGTTTAAAGTGACATTAAAGTCACATTTTTTTCCCCCTCCCCCCAATGTTAATGTTGGCACTTGCCTTAAATGATGTCTCTTAATCCGATCTTCTTTCCTGATGTTTTCATCTGTCCCTCCAGCGGTGCGGCGGCGGCTCTCCGATCTAGCGCTGACTCCTCTGTCCTTGCTGGCACTTCCTGTCCCGCGGTGTCTGCATGCGGGTGCACGCGTCCATAGACTTGCCTTGCGTCTCTACTCGTCTACCGGCCGAAAATCCAAACTGCGCATGCACCCGTCCCAAGATGCTTTGCGGCCACCTGAGCGATTTCGGATTTTGGGACGGGAGCGCGCGGAGTAAGTTTAAACCGCTGTTAAAGAGGTTTTTAAAAAAAAAAAAAACTTTTTGCATATATCTACTGCTTGCTAGCAGTAGATGTATGGGGAAAAAAACGGAGGGTTTAGAAACCCTTTAATGCCTTAAATAAAGATTTTTACCTGATGCAGAAACATGTGCAAACACCTTTTAACAGTTGCTTACTTTGTTTGCAAAATGAGGATGAGTATCGGCTTATTCCACTTCATTTATTTTTTCTCGAAAATCTTGTCTCTGTAAAGTGCAACATTGTGTTGGAACGTGTAGCAAAGGGCATTGGGATGTATACACTAAAGACTGACGCATATCCAGGTACTGTAAAAGTTGTAATTCCCCTGGTGTTGTATCTCATCTAGCCCAATAATATTTGAATAATATTCAGTTATAAAGGAATGCTGCTGGTCTAGTCACCACTTTGAGATGATGAATGTTGTCTTTGTGAAAGTCAATCGTGGCTGCTGAAACGAAGCACATAACACAGACTTGCTGTTACAGAGCCCCCATAGCTCTAACCTGAGTGTATATAGGGAGGTTGGCAGCCAAGCTTCCTCAATAGCTGCTTTCTCGTGTCTAAACCTCAAGTTTACAAATGTTCATATGTTGCCTCTCTCTGCTGAATGAGTGCATGGAATATAAGAATACTTTTAAGAACTAATTTACAAAGCGCCTAAATGTTTGGCAATCCTAATTCTGTGTTTTTGTATGTGGCACATAAAGTATTCACAAACTGGAGCCTAGTTAATATTATTGTTTTCATTGGTATTAAACAATTCCTATTTCCCTATGGTAGTACACAAAATAAAGCTGAACTCCAGAGAGATTTAGAGCATGTTCACACCTTGTCTGTTGAGCTGCGTTGTTTTGCACACCATTGCACATGTGTGGTATGAATGAGTACATAGAGAACCGTTGTATTCAGTGTGCCCTGTTCACACCATACACGTGGGGCAGTGTGCAGAAAACCGCAGCTCAACGGACATGGTATGAACAAGCTGCAGCTCTGTATTTATTAACACAACATTACAATTTCTCTTTTAATCTATGCGCTGTGAGTACATGAATTTGACCTGGTATGTGGCTTTTACAAACCAGGAGGAGCAGAGTGACAGAAATCTGATGAGAGATGAACTTATCAGTCTGCTGCTTTGCCTTTAACTGCCCAGTCACTGGTTTTGGAAGGGACAAGACCTGTAAGGCACACAGACCCCAGGTATTATCGATAACCATCAACAAACTACTTGGCCTCCTCCATACCTTACCATCCCTAATATATTTACCCAATAATCCAATATATAAAGTTGGCACTAAGTACATACATGTGCTCTCCACTATATTACCGCCCGCATACAATCAGCGGGGTGCCATGTCAGCTGTCTTTTCATCCTCTTTGCCCTTCTTCCGAAATCGATAAAGAGAGCACTCACCAATAAGGCACGGACTAACTAATTATATCAGAGGTTCTAACTGACAGCATGGCCGGCATAAACACCTGACTACCTATCTTTAGTCTCATTACATGAGCAAGAAAGCAGCCTCCCTCTTCTTTATCTTGTCCACCGTTAGGTGCCTGTATGGCTAAACAATTAGTTGTCTGTTGTCTGACAGTTTTTGAAGTGACCAGGTTGGTTTATATTTGTAACGATTGTATCATGTATACCTTCTTTCTTTGCCTGCACCGTTCTATGTATGGTATAAATTTGAAAAATTGGAAAAAATAAAGAATTTATAAAAAAAAGACCTGTAAGGCCAAAGGGTGGTAAACACAGGCAGTTCCTCTGTGGTTTTACTGTCCCCTGACTACCCACATAAAACTTAAAGAATAACTCCCGGCAAATTTTTTTTTAACCGTTTTAAGGGTTAAGAGCTCGTTTTTGTCTGCAGCATGAAGCGTTTGTCAGGTGGTGGTGCTTGCCAAACAGAACTATTGAAGACATTTCCAATAAAAAGTTCCTCCAGAATAAAAATAAAGCACATTCAGGCGATGGCATTACTGCCTTCTGAACACTGGGTAGCTGCTGCTCTAGTATGGTTGCTTATCAGAGGGAGGTAGATCACTTTTCAGGGGGGCGGTGGAACCTGTCATTCATGTGAATGAGGCCTAAGTATTACTTGACACCAGCAGAGAAAAATCAGGTCTCCTGAGCTGCCAGACAGGGTTGTGCTGTGTGACAGAGCAGTGGGGTATGTGCAAGAAGTAAAGCACTTTTTATTCAATTGTCACATGCGTCAAACAGCCAACGTTTTGGGGCCACGGTCTCTTCTTCTGGGCGACAAAGTGACGGTCACTATGTCGCCCAAAAGAAGGGACCCTGCGTGGCCCCGAAAAGTTGGCTGTTTGACGCATGTGACAATTGAATAAAAAGTGCTTTACTTCTTGCACACATCATCGGGTGCTGGTGACTTCTATTATGGACTGTAACTGACAAGGCACCATCCGTGTTGTCACTTCAACCACCAGCTTCTTACTCCAAGGTCTGTACGCTGTATGGCGCGCAGGTGATTTCGTATTATCTAGAGCAGTGGGGTAGACGTAAATAAAAATCCTTTGGAAACTAAAACAAATCTATATTTCATCAGTGTATTTAGCTGTTTGCCTGTAGTAAATAATTTAGACGACTCTTGCTCTTTCCTCTAAACATATAAGACAAATACATATATTTCATTAAAGCAGAAGTTTGCGTAAAATGTTTCTTAACCCCTCACTGCAAGGGTTAAATACTTGTTCTTTGTCTAGGTTCAAAAATAAGTTATACTTACCCGATCCTCCAAACCCACTTGCTCTTAGACCGGTCCCTTTCTCCTCTGTCCACCTCCGCTGCAGCGGTCTAAGGTCCCTGAGTCATCATGTTCTATGCACAGTTTATAGGACGGGAAGACGCCGAGGGACATACCATTGCTGCCAAGGAGCAGGAGACAGGCGGAAGGGACTGGTCTACTGTAATAGCAAGCCAGCTTATGGGAGCGGGTAAGTATAACTTTGTTATTTTTTAACCCTGACAAAAACAAGCCCCTAACCCTTGCAGTGCAGGGGTAGCCCCACAGCAAGGGTTAAGATTTTTACCTGGAGTTCTGTTTTAGATCTGCATATCTTGGAATATTAATCTTAATAATGCGTATAACATTGTACTGATGTCTGTCTGTTCCTTTTCTTGCATCACAGGTAGACCCCAAGGACTACATGTTTAATGGCTTGAAGGACCAGACGATAGGACGGTTGCCAGATAAAGTCGCAGGCCAACAATTTGTAATACAGGAATGCGAGAACTGCAACATCTATATATTTGACCATTCTGCCACCATCACCATCGATGACTGCACAAATTGCCGCATCTTCTTAGGGCCTGTAAAAGGCAGCGTGTTCTTTCGCGACTGTAAGGATTGCAAATGCATCGTGGCCTGTCAGCAGTTTCGCACCAGAGATTGCAGGAAAATGGAAGTATTTTTAAGCTGCACCACCCAGCCAATCATAGAGTCCTCCACTGGAATGAAGTTTGGATGTTTCCAGTTCTATTACCCAGAACTAGCAGCACAGTTCAAGGAGGCAGGCTTAAGCATCTTCAACAACACATGGAGCAACATCCACGACTTCACCCCCGTGTCAGGAGAGACCAACTGGAGTCTTCTTCAAACTGAGTACGCAGTGCAAGACTACGTGCCCATCCCAGACTCTGAAGAACTGAAAGCCGTGCGCGTTTCTACAGACGTTAACCGGAGCATAGTGCCAGTCACTTGGGGTCAGCGCCTGAAAAAAAGTGACGAGTCCTGCTTGGTGGTTTTCTTTGCTGGAGATTACACCATAGCAAATGCCAGGAAGATGATTGATGAGGTAATGGGGAAGATGGTATTAGAAAAAGCACCTAAAATTTCCTGGGTTGCTACTAATGTGCACGAGGAAATACCAACTAAATCAGACAGCTGGCACTGTTAAGTAAATATTGGTTGTAGTTTCTAGTCCTCATAGGAATCTTTTTTGTGTAACACATGACAACACTGTGTTTTATTTATAAAATGTCAGGCTTAAAATTGATCTTATACTAACTTTGCAATAATGCATCAGTACATTCCTGACAGATCACAATACACAGAAACATTATTATTACTCAAAAGTCATGTATTTTATTATTAAAAGGCAATCCTTATACTGCAGCCGAGTGACTTTGCCTAGGCTGAGATGGTGTCATCAGTCTGCTACAGGCAGGAGGAACAATTTCTGATGAATCAGCCAAAATATGCACAGTGGGTGTCGCTGTTGGCACCTTCTGACTGGCATCAGCAGATCAAAAGAGCAGGTTGGAGAATTCTTGTCCGAACAGAGCTGGCAGAGCTGGCTCGGCTGCAAGCTCTGTTCAGTTTTTCTGACCAGCGGGGGATTCGTTCATAAATGCTGGTAAGCTTTATTGGAGGAATCTGTTTATATATTCTTTGCTCAGCTCGCATGTTGAAATTATATAATATAGATAGAGAGATAGATAGAGAGAGAGAGAGATAGATAGAGAGAGA
>NW_017306868.1:991579-1010085 GCF_000935625.1 Nanorana parkeri | reverse complement strand
CATGAGTGGGAGGTCTTTTGTTTTCTGCAGATGTCATATTACATATTATATTGCATTGCACTAGCTATTATATGACTGTCATGCTGTAATCAAGTGCACCGTTCTGATAATGTACCGTGATGTTTTTTGTTTTTTTTCCTACATGCGCCTTTTGCCATTGTTTCCTTGTGGATGGAACGTATTTCTGTTTCAGTTTTTTTCCAAAATAAAAAATACTTGTACAACAAAGCTCAGACTCTTGAGTAGTGATGGTCCGAACACCCCCCTGTTTGGTTCGCATCCGAACTTTCGAACATGGAAAAAGTTCGAACTCGAACTCAATGCAAGTCTATAGGGGTAGAACATTGAAAATCAAATGTCCCCATTTTGAAGCCTTATATGCAATTTATTGGCCATAAAAAGTGTATGGGGATTCGGGTAATGCCCTGGGGGACAGGAATCAATGAAAAAAAAAACGTTAAAAGATACCGTTTTTAAAGGAGCAGTGATTTTAACATTGCTTAAAGTGTAACAATAAAAATGAAAAATTCCCTTAAGGTCTGGTAGGAATTTTAGGAGGGACCCCATGTAAAAAAAATTAAAATAAATAAGTGTGTTGGGTTCCCCCTAAAGTCCCTACCAGGCCCTTAAGGTCTGGTAGGAATTTTAAGGAGGAACCCCACCCCCAAAAATGGAGGGGGGAAACGTGTGATCCCCCCTAAAATTCCATACCAGACCCTTGATCCGAGCATAGGCCTGGCAAGGCCAGAAAGGGTGGGGATGAGCGAGCACCCCCCCATCCCCCATGCCCTTGGCACTGGGAGGGTGCCTTCCCAGGGTCGCCCCTGGAAAAGCACCTTGTCCCCGTGCTGATGGCTGTTTTTGTCAAGTCTTTTGATTTAAAAAAAAAGAAAAATGGATCCACGGAGGTAATCCAGCGTCAATCACGACATCCATCGTTGTCCATGATGACGACGACTCGACAAAATAAAAAATAAAACAAGAAAAAAGAAATAAAAATAATCATTTTACAAAAACGATGACCGCCCCGTTCACTCGTGATGAACACCCGCCGCAGAATGGCATTTTGACAGATGCCGGTAACATATAAACATTTGGGCGACAGCTAGCTCTGGCCCAACTGTTTACAGTTGTTACAGGTGAGCCATGATTGGTCAGAGTCATCATGACTTTGCCCAATCATGGCTCTCACAGTTCTCTGCGCCCTGATTGGGCAAAGTCTTGCACCTGACCTATCACAAGATACAGTGCCTTGTGCAGGGTGCTCGGCAGCCGAATACATGAACTGCCGATGTTTGAGTCGAACTCACATTCAGCTCAACTTCGCTGCAGTCCCATCAGCTGTTGTTCTGGGATGGGTCAGTCCTTCCTTGCCTGATGACTCAGGAATCCCACCCGGGAGCTCGGAAATCCTTCTTTTGGTCTCTTTTGGTCTCTTGGAAGACTCTGCCTTTTCTTGCCAGCCTCCGGAGCTGGGGAGAAGTCCTGTACACCTTATTGGTGCAGGGGACTTGGGCAACAGAGGAATCTCATCTCTCAGTAATTCTCTGAGAACTTAGTTGTGACTACAACTCTGGACACCATGCTGGAGGTCATCCGTCCATGATTCTGTTTGCCAATGCTATGTCAGTGACACATCTCAATTGCCAGGGAGGAACCAGAATGGCAAGCAAGGGGACAAGGCTCCTATCCTGAGCAGACCTGGTCATTCTAGCCTTGTCTATTTTTTTGTACTGGACTTAGACAATAGGCAGACAACTACCTTGGCCAGAAGCACTTGGATCCGGAGGAACTGTATCCAGGACCTGTGTCACAGGTGGGGTATGCTGGATGTGGTTTAACTACAAACTGGGCAGGTCCATCTCCCAATTCAGGGATCTTTGGGCACTAACAGTGGGTGTGTGTTTATTGATTCTGCGCTGGATGGGTGAAACAAAAGTGCTCTGTCTTAAACTAAACTAAGTGATTAAATAAGAAGGCTGCGGCAATAAGGACCAACAAAGGTCAAATCGTATATGTTTTCAATATATGCAGCGCCAACGAAAAATGGTGGATAAATTGAGTGAATGTGGTTAAGACAATATACCGCAAACAATAACCAATAAATGGTGTACTGAAATTGTGTTAATCAATGAATCAATCAAACTTAATAAAAATGTGAAAATATAACGAATGTACATTTATACAAATAAATTGAAAAAGTTTTTTAAGACAAGTGCTGTGCACTTTTTTTTTCAAACACCATGGGTGCTATAAGGTGTTCCAAGTGTGGAAAGTTTATAAATTCAAAAAAAGAGTTTATGAATTCAAAGAAACAGAAAAATGTTCCGTGATAATTGTTGGGGATGCGGGCTAATGCCGTACGTCTCCCCTCGGGGTGTGTACTCACCACAATGTAGTGGCTGTAGTAAGCAGCCTGAAACGCTTTGAAGGAAACAGATTTTCCCGGAGCCGTGACGTCCTCGCCGTAACTCTCAACGGTCCCCAGCCAGCAGACGGTTTGTCTCCAAAATCATATAAGAAAGGAGCCTCTCATTGCGTAGCAATTTCAAAAAGGATTTTATTTGAATCAAGTAAAAGCAGGACAACGAAATCCAAAAAAAATTCCGATCGGCAGACAGGATACTCTGTAAACTCCTGTGTCTGGTGTAGCATAAAGTTAGGCCCGCCCCTACGCGTTTCGTCTTACTAACGTCCTCATGGGTTTAGCAGGTCTAACTTGCCATACCAGATCCCATCTCTATATAGTATCATCAATTAGCCAATTAGTGGTAAATTGCCATCCAGTATCATTCTGCCATTTAGTCTGGCAGAGTTACAAGTATAAAAGCCAACCTTTAGACTATATAAATTACGACCAGAACATGCATGATTAAATGTTAAATTATATAAATTACGACTTGCATGATTAAATTAAAAGCTAGACTAACACATAATGAGTCAATCTTCAAACATTAATAAAACAATAATAAACATAAAACCATGATGAACATGATAAAAAACTGATAGAATGCATAAATGAAGTCGTATGAATATTAATAGTAAATATGAATAATACATATTTAGTTAAAATCATTATATGCTATTTAATAAAAATTTTATTCTAAAACTTTTAAAATGTATATATGTATACCTATATAGGTATACTAAACAGGAACATCTAAAAGAGGGGGGGTTTGACAGGTGTTAAAATTCTAATAATAAAATTATGCAATTATAGACACATTAGGGTTAGTTAAGACAGGAACATATGAAAGAAGTGATCATTAATTATAAGTTACCAAGTGTTTACTATGTGTCTTGTCCTACAAGTCTTTTATGAATCAGTTGGATAACTACTATATAACAAGGCCCGTAATAGACAGGTATTGTATGAAATTAGTGGTCAGACACCGCTATACTATTTCTGGTGCATGAAACCTAATGGAAGGGAGCCTGTTTTGTCTCCAGCAGCAAATCTTTTTGCAGCAAATCTTTTAGGGCCCTTACCCCACTGGATTCGGCATCATTGGATTCATGAGATAGTAATCGAGACCCAAAGGTATCCTTAAAATTTGCCAATTACTGACAGGTGAGGTCAAAATTAGATAGTTACTTATTGTTTAAGAAGCAGTTCAATAGAAAGATCCACTTAGATTCGTTCTGGGAGATCTTATGCGTTAGGTTAGTACCCCTCCAGTGCCTTTCCACCCGATCAATTCCTATCACCTTCTATAGTTTCGGATCTTTGTTGTGGAAAATTTTAAAATGGCGTGAGATGCTGGGTTTTATTAAATCCCTTTTTGATGTTATTCACATGTTCCTCTAGCCTTTTCTTAAGCATTCTCGTCGTCCTGCCGACGTACTGTAACCCACAGGGAAAGCTTAGTAAATAGGTAACAAATTTACTGTTGCAAGAGATAATTTTTTTAATATCATATTCTTTGTTGGTTACACTCGACTTAAATGAGGTGATCTTTTTTCTAGTCAAAGTAGTTCTGCAACAGATGCAATTCCGGCAGGGGTAGAATCCTACTCCATTGAAAAACAACATTTTATGTTTGGGTGGGTCAAGGGCATTGACGGCAACTTTAGTTTTTAAATTTGGTGCCTCCGATATATCATTTTTGGTTTGTTTGGTAAAATCGGTCCTAGGGTCTTATCACTTTTAAGGATGTGCCAGTGTTTCTTAAAAATTTGTTCGAGTTGCTTGTACTGAACAGAGTAATCTGTAATAAATGCAACTCCGGGGGTCTTTTTAGTTTTAGTCGGAGGTTTATTATTTAATTTGTCCTCCATATAACCCTTTTCCTTGAACCTTTCAGTTAGTACATTGGACTGTTTTATAAATTCAAAAAAAGAGTTTATGAATTCAAAGAAACAGAAAAATGGGTGCTGCAGTGACTCCATTGGTTTAGTGTTGCCTGCAGTAGCACTTAGTAGCAGCCGAGCTGCTCTTTCGGCTGCTACTAAGTTTGGAAAGGGGGACAGAACCCTGTGGATCCTCATTACTCTATTTTTGTCCCAGCAGATTTGATACTCTGACCTGATCAGACTTCAGCAGATTCTCCATGGGCTGTTCCAGCTAATCTGAATCCTCTGTTTGAAGAGCAATATCCTGCTTCAAAGTAGTAGTCTTTTCAGGATGGCTTTGAAGCCTGTATCCTAATGGATGAAGGCCTCCCTAATTCAGTGATTCCCATAATGCTCGAAGTCTACTTAACGCAGGTCTGCCTTTGCAAATGGAAGGTTTACTTCACTTGACACATGGCTAGAGACTTTCACCCTGGGTAATTATTTTGTGACGAATCCTGTCTTCCTTTCAGGAGGCCTGGTCCAAGCACTATCAGTGAGCAGTTTTTTACTTTTGCGTTTTCATTCCAGAGGCCACTGGCCTCTCACTCCATGATTAAGACTTAGTATGGGGTATCTCTTATATGCTTTTCCCTGGTGTATCTCGCTGTTTCAGATTTACAAACGCCACCTTTGGTACCATTTAGGAAAATAGGGGTGTTCCTCTCTGACCCTCATAGTTACGTTTATGTTGTATTGCTAGGGTCCTTAGTAAATTGCTATCTGACAGAGGAATCTCAAGCAGAGGAGGGGAGTTGTTTAGTTTTCTCCCATGGCTTGATAGACACTACTTTGGGATGTTCCCACGGTCAAGATCTCTTCAGTGTCCTTACATGAACAAAGAGAAAACAGTTTAATTTTTCTGTACTTACCACAATATCCATTTCTGAGTTGCTTCTAGCATATGGGGTTTGGCCACCCATCCAGGCGAAAGGCAAAGATAGATAGATAGGCAATAATAGACTTCATCATTTCTATTCAATTCCAGTTTCCTGGAAATTAAATTTTTTTATAACTGAAATTACAGCAATTGGAATGAGAATACAGATAGAGGAGCAGTTGCCCAGCCTACCTCACCAGAAAGAGAAGCACCTTAGACACTCGAAACACATCTGCCCACCCATGTTGGTGAAATAGAATTGTATTCTACCTCTGGAGAAACATTTGTCCAGTCAAAGGGACTTCCATCTTTTGAATATGTGGGCCCTAATTCTTCTGCTATAACTGATACATCATGCTACTAATTCTATCTGTCAGCATATGTGCCACAATGTCCAATGTGGCTATCAGAGTATCATGCTCTCTTTCTCCAAGGACAGTACTATCAGCCATATGAATATTATTTACCAGTGTGCATGGTAATGTACGCAGCTAGAATAAAGCACAAATATGAAGAGACAAGGCAGGTGTCCAGCCATAATAATTAGAGTGCATCATCTGAGACACAGTAGGGAAAATATTGACCAGCCGCAGGACCGTATGTAAGCATGTGTAAGTAGAACTGGCCCAAATAGGGAGAGATGAAACTAGTGTTCTATGTGATCAACTTGAATATCGCGCAGTTACGAAGGGGTGCAAATATGAAGACACAAGGCAGGTGTTTCAATGCAAGAAAAAGAAGAGCTTGACACCCATTTGGGCAGGGTGAAAAGTCCTGAAGCCTGTCCACCTTCTTCCTACATCACCTCTCCTCAGCTCCCCAACCGTCCTCTCCTCCTTGCACTGCTTTTTAATATCCCACTGATCTGTCATTTCAACTGGGTGGAGCGAGCCGTGAGATCACGGCTTGCTCCGCCCACCCGTCATTTGCGTGGTCATTGGTCAGCTTCGAACAACCTTTCTCCACGCTTCTGCTTAGGCTCAGTCGAGCCAAAGCATATGCCTCCAGCTCGGCTGAGCCGCACGGCTCCATTCAGCTGCTGTACGGGCTATTGTGAATAGCCCGTACAGCAGCCCTTCGGTTCAACTGAACCGAAGGGCAGAGGTGGCCAAAAGAGAGCCAAAGGATCAGCCGAGGCTACGGCTGGATCCTTCGGCTCCATAGTAAATTAACCGCTACGTTGCAAAAATGCATATATGTCCTTGCCCATATGCCAGGGGCGGTACCTAAATCCTTTTTTAATACTTTTATTTATTATTCTCCTTTTTCGTATGGACCAGAATCAAATCTAAATTGGAATTATCCTTTTTACAAAGGCGTGAGTATGGCTCTGCCAGGTTTATCCCTATGCCATTTGGCTGGGCAGTTGAAGCACTGAACAGCTTGGGTCCCACTTGCGGTTCCTTCTACCACAGAGGCACATCTGTTATATGGAGCGCATAACATTTTATTTTTTATAAGGTAGCGCTCACCCCCGAAGGAGCCGCTGAATAACCGGATATTTCTATCCCCCTACACCAATGTACCGCCCAAATCGTGGATCCACAGCACACCAACACACCTTTGAACAGTTTTATAGCAGATTTACTGACAAAGCAGAGATGAACAACTATGATACAATAGCAATGACAACAATCACCAACAATGATGTGTAGCAGCAGGCCGAGACACTCTGCAACTCAGTAACTGCAGCTATATGCTGTCAGCACTGATATATGTGAGGCCAATTGTCTTTAAATGTCCGCCCGGTAATGGGGTGTGTGTCCCTTTAAGGTTTCCCTTTAGCAATGTCCAACCCTTCTTAATCTACTGACCAGTAGTGGTGTCCAAAGCTAGCCGGCGTTGGGGCCCTTACTGTAGTGCAGACATGAACAGCAAACAGGTTCTCAATGTAGCCAGAGGCCTCTCACCAATCCTCAGGTCAGTTGGAACAAATGAAACTGATAGCAGGTGCTGGATGTCCTCTATCCCTCTGCAGCTCAGGCTCAGTAGTGGAAGTCGTCTGGGTCCTTGATAGGAAATCTTTACTCATTCAGGATGCCTGTAGTCATCTCAGTTGACTCCGTCTGGCTTCTCTCTCAGCTGGGCGGCTTGATTACTCCGGCGGCTGGTTCGGCCCTGCAACTAGGCCTCTACGTCCTTTGCGGTCACTGCATCACCGGACCTCCCTTCAGACACTCGATCTGGTCCCCCCCGATTCAGCGTCATTCTCTCTGTACACCGCTGCACAGAGCCTGTGTGTTCCGGTGTATCTGCTGTAACGACACAGCTCTGTCTCTCACAGTCTTAATCCACACATGGCTGCACAGGTCTTTCCTCTTCAGATGGCTGTCCCTGACTGAGCGTGCCCAGCAGCCACCACCCTTAAGTCTCCTCCTTTCTCCTGCACAGCCTCCTGGGATGTATAGTTCCAAAGAGCTCTATTAGCAAAGTTCCAGAGTCAGCTCTGTACTTCAATCCCCATAAGTCTCGGCCTCCAGGACACACAGAGGCCATTAACTGTTCACAGTCAGGAACATTAATCACTGTAATAGCAAGTATATACATATATATCTATAGGGGCTACAATAAGATAAAAAAGTCAGACTGATTTATGATCTGCATCAAACTGTGTAGGTGTAGGGCTGTTGCCCAAAGCAGTAAATCACATCTCTTTTTAATTTCCAAAAGAATAAAATATTGGATGGAGTAAACAACTACTGCTCTTCTTCTGCAATTTTCATAATATAGCAACTTGTAAGTTTGATACTGTATGTGAAAATATAGTGAGTAAGTGGTGTTCCAACAAAGTGCCAACGAAGATAATTGATGATTCAGATGGTACATTTGTTTTTTGGCTTCTAGAAAAAAACATTTTATCGCCCTTAAAAAAATGTATAACACTGAAAAGGAATCCACTTTCAGCCAAAGATTAAAAATTCTATTCAGCTGAATAGTAATGCCCAGTAGTGTACAGATTACCCTCTTGTGAGCCATGGTAGGCAGGTGCTCTCAAATAGTTGCTTCGATGCTTAATATCGGACTAGCATCATTCCACTTCTTGGTATTCCCTACCAGCTGAATAGTTTAAAAGTTTTATTGATAAGTGAAAAGCTCTTTCAAATAAATGTATGACAACTTAATTATGAGTCATTTTACTAAAAGAGAACTGTTTAACCTCCCTGGCGGTATGATTATGTCAGGAATTTTGTGCCAAAAGCGGTACATTGTTTTTCATGAAAATGTGTTGTTTTATATTGTAGGCCTGTAATTTTTAGTAAATCTTAGGAATAACTCACCTAAATCTGTCCAAACAAGAGTCCAGTAGACATCCCAGGTATGATAAAGTTTGAAACCCGAAATTAAAAAATTATAATATATTTTAAAAAATGGTCCCGTTAAACAGAATGTCTCAATAAGACCTGTGCACCAGCAAAAAAAAAAAATTTGTGTAGTTTTGATTCGGATTTTTTGTTATTTTGTTTTTCGGGATTCGGGTAAATTCATTAGCGCTAGTATTTACGAATGTTCGTTATGAATGTAGCCCTATATAATATACATATATGTGCTATCACAGCGATTCTTGTTCCTAACTGTAAGGAGTTAACTTGTCCCTGTGTGTGATCTGAAGCAGAGATTTGTGGGGATTGCAGTGCAGAGCTGACACTGGGGATTGCTAATAGAGCTCTTGTGAACTACCACTCCCAGGATGCTGTGCGAGAGGAAGGAGGAGGGCTATGTACTGCAGTGACTGAGCGTGCCCAGTCTGACTGGGGGATCTGGAGGAGACAGGCCTGTGTGCGGCACTGTGTGAATTAGGACTGCATGCAGCAGAGCTGTGTGATTCCCACTGACAGATTGGGACACACAGAATCTGTACAGCAGCGCTCTGAAGGACGGATGTTCATCTGCTGAACCAGAGAGACTGTGTTCGAGCGCCTGAACCGAGGCCTAGTCGCATGGCTGAACCAGCCGCCGGAGTGCCCCAGCCAGCCCAGCAGAGAGAGAGGGAGCCAGACGGAGCCAATTGAGAGGACTGCAAACATCCTGGATGGGGGAGGACCTTTTGTCGGGGACCCAGATGACTTCCCTCTATGTCGCCTGAACTGAAGAGAGAGAGAGAGAGGACGCCCAGTTCCTGCCAGCAGTCTTCATATCTTTCCAACTGACCTGAGGATTGGTGAGAGGCCTTTGGCCACGTTGACAACCTGTTTGCTGTTCATATCTGCACTACAGTAAGGGCCCCAACGCTGGCTAGCTTAGGACACCACTAGTGGCCAGTAGTATAGGGAGGGTCGGACATTGTTAAAGGGAGACCTTAAAGGGACATCCACCCCATTCAGGGGAAAGCCTTTAGAGACAATTGGCCTTACATACCTCAGTACTGACAGCAGATAGCTGCAGTTACTGGGTCGCAGAGTGTCTCAGCCTGTTGATACACATTATTGTTGGGGATTTCTGTCATTACTATTGTATCATAGTTGTTCATCTCTGATTTGTCAGTAAATCTGCTATAAAACTGTTCAAAGGTGTGTTGGTGTGCTGTGGATCCACGCTTTGGGCGGTACATTGGTGTAGGGGAATAGAACTATCCGGTTATTCAGCGGCTCCTTCGGGGGTGAGCGCTACATGAACAAAAGGGAAAAAAAATAAAAATTTTTACAGTTCAAGGAAAGAAACAAAAAAGGGGGTACAAGTACCCCTTACTCATTCACTGGAGGCCCGGCAAACAAAAATGCACAGTGTGTCCCCACATCAAAAATAGTCAAACTAGAAAAGATGGTAACCACATACATTTATAACCTCATATAAATAGAGTTAGGTCCACACTTTACAGAGGTGCCTTGATGGGGCGGTGTGGCTTCTACATATTTTTGGCCACAGGTTTGTGCGGCTAAAACCTCTGCTTTTAACGCATGTCCCTATAATGAGGGTGCCTGTGGCGGTTGCCAGTGAGCTGGGCAGGATGCCAGACAGAGCGCCACAGGTTGCCAGGAGCTCTAAGCAACCTGGAACGCTGTGGCCACCCCCCTGTTAAAGCCGCCCCCAATGAGATGCTGTCTGAGGCAATGTTTGTATAACTGCTTTTTTTTATTTGTAACTTTCCCCTGGTTATAAAACAAGTACTTAGCACAGAGGTCTGCTGCAATTGCACACAAGGTTTTATTTGAACCAGGTCAACTGACAAGATTTGCAGGCCAAGACATTCAAAACCATTATATTGGAAATATTTTTTTAAAACATACAAAACGGACTACAGTTATAAAACCCAGTTTACAGTCCTGTCCTCCTGTGTGTGGCTGGCGGGGTGTTTACCACTGACAGGGCTGACTGATTAACCATACACAGGCTCCTGCCTATCTGTGTGGCATGCCAGGACAGCATGTGTCCATTTCATTTGAAGCTCACACTGTGATTTGTTGGAGTGAGGGGGACAGCTGGTGCTAGGTGTCCCACCACAAAACAGGTGAGGCTATGGAGCCAACAGCTGAGCACCATAGGCTGTCAACTGCTGTGTTTGTTTGACTCTCTACATTCTGTCTAGTAATGAGGTAACAGATGGTGTGCCAATTGCAAATGTTGCAAAACTCAGTTATTTTAAAGGACAACTACAGTCTGGTTAAAAATACATTTACATAGTCCTAAAAGTTTATGTGCATGTGTTGTTTTTATTTTATAGTGACTCCCAGAAGTACCTGCATTCAGCACTACTTGAAGTGTTTGTTTTCTACGGTAGCTTACAGATTGAGATGCAGACATGCATACTGCACACCATCGCATCACAGTAACGGTAAATGCATCGGTGTGTTGTGTTGCCATTTAGTCTGAATGGTACTTCAATGCACCTGGAGAGGGCATTGTGTTGCAGTGTGGCAATGCACTGACATGTTTTGCCTTTTTTTCAGGTAAAGAAATTCAACCTTGGAGCTAACTTTGAAGTAGGCATGCACCGATACCATTAGGTGCGAGTACCTTTTCCTCAAGTACTTACTGATACCAATTACCGATACAATTTTTTTAGTGTCGTGTGATAGTTTTTCTAAAACAATACAGACTAATGATTTTAGGACAGTGGTGGAGCAACAGGGCCCGGTTGCAGCAGCGACCACTGTGACCCTTGTAGTTCTGCCACTGACTCCAAGCTGAAGAAGGATTACAAATCTCAGCAATACATTATAGAGCAATGCCGAATATCACCAGCCATAGAGGAGTACAAATCCAAGCAATACACTATACATCAATGCAGAATAATACCATCAGCTATAGAGGACTACAAATCCCAGCAATGCAGAATGGCACCGGCTATCGAGGACTACAAATCTCAGCAATGCAGAATGGCACCAGCTATAGAGGACTACAAATTCCAGCAATACATTATACAGCAATGCAGAAAAATAGTATAATGTATTGCTACACTCTCAATGCTGCCGCTCTGTTCCAGGGTGCCAGCCTGATGTCTAGGGCAGAGTGTGTCAGGAGGGGTGCGGAGGATCTTAGGAGGGCTTTGGAGGGTCTCGGGGGTGGTGCAGTGGATTTCAGGAGGGCAGTGGAGGGTCTCAGGAGGGCTGTGGAGGGTCTCAGTAGAGGTGTGGTTCTTAGGCTGCCACAGGGCCGCCAGCGAGTATGAGTATTTGTGAAAATGCCAAGTATCTGCACCGATGCTGGTATCGGTGCATCCCTACTTTAAAGTGCCACTAAACTCAGGAGTTAAATCTTAAAAGTGCATTCAAGTACCCTATCAACAAAAATCTTATTTGTGTATCACTCAGCTGTACATCCTCAAATCATCTCTGAATTCATGCTACACTGTCCTTCCTTCTGGATGGGGGCTACTTTTGTTCCCCATGGTACCTGTGTGTTGTAAAGTAGGCACCGCTCCAAGCTCACCCCCTTGATAGACTACAATCTCAATACAAATTAGTAAACTAAACGTGTGATTGTAGTCCATCATGTGAGCGAGCATGGAACAATGGCTATTTTACTACACACACAGGGACCATGGAGAACAAAAAGTAGCCACCCTCAAGAATGAAGGACAGTGTCAGTATGAATTCAGATTTGAGGATTTATAGCTTAGTGATACACAAATAGATCGGAATGTCTCTAATGTAAAAAAATAAAAAGGAATGAAGCACAGACGAACCTATTTAAGGAATGAGAGGCCAACCGCCTCTGAAACAAAGATAGAAAGGGTGAGGCAATAGCCTGCCCTGCTGCATGTGTCATACCAACGAAGCCAGGTGAATTTGTGACTAAGAAGCTGTATCCTAATAACATTGGGCGAGGATGCACTTTTTGGGGTGCAGAGTGTTATTTTTTAAAGGGGGAGGGGTTCAAAGGATGCAGTGAGGCCCTGGGACAATAATAGGACAATAAAGGCAGCTATTTTACATCAAAAGGTAAAAGCTATATTTAAAAATAATAGTATATAAATACAATAAAATGAATTAAAAATGATAAATTACAGGGGGTTATTTTAGAGGCAATAGCCAGAAATATTGTGCAGACTCGCAGTATGTAAGCACTTTTACGAGGCCGCTGACCTTTTGCATGTTTGGCTATGACCTTGCCTGTCAAATTTTTTACCATGCTTTGTTTCTGCCTGCTGTCAGTTGTTGCCACTCCGAGTGTAACCCTGGGCCATCCCAGATAGCAAGGATAACTTGCCACAAACATGTGGCAGGGTTCAATTGTAATTCTTGTTAACTTGCTGCACACATTCCTGGCAAGTTGTAGACTTGCAGAACACTTGTAGCACACGTTCTAGTTGACACTTTTTGAATTTGTAGCAAATTTGCTTGGCAAGTCTGCAGCAAGAGTCCTGCAGGTCTTAGCAAGAGCTCTGCAAGTGTACAGCACTTTTGCAAAGCACATTGATCTGGAGACTTGTAATGTAGACTTGCTGTAATTGTGCAACAAAATTGTGAATCTTGGCAAGTCTGCAATAGTTTAGCAAGTTATTTTCAAACTTGCAGCCCAATTACTTGCTATCTTGGATCATTACATGCTCTGCTGAACAGTGGGTGTTTCCTTGTGCACCAGCCCTCTTTAAGCCTTACATTTGCCTGGTGACACAAAAGGTCCATTACTTCTGTGACACCAGTCCATAGATGTTGTAGCTGAATTAGTGGATTTTTTGTAGGATTCTTTCCGTTTATTTTTGCCTGGTGATCCTGCCAGTAACACACTTCCTGTGCTAGGATGACAACATTTACTCACTGTACTGTAGCTATGGAGGAGCAGCATTGATGTCCTAGGACACAAAGTGTGTTAGAGCTAAAGAACACCTCTCCTGCTTGTCACCACCAAAACATAGTGGAGGTATTCTACAGTACAAAGAGAGAATTGGGCAGAGCTGATAACAGCTATTTCTCAGTACTTACAGTGTTTTCAAAGAGACAAAACATGGGAACGTGCATGTAATAAAGCAATGTACTGAATAGTTTTTTTTAGTTATTTTTCTCATACGTTCACTTTTTAAATAAAGGCAAGTTTTCTATTAATAATAATCTAATAGTTCATTTGGGGCTAGCCTAATTTTAGAACTACCTTAGTCCTGTGCATTCCGAATATATAACTAAGACAAATATATACAGTACATTTGCATTGTCCCTTTCTCCTTCAGCAGTGCAGCAAAATATTTAGGTGTTCAAAACATTTGGTGCCAGCTGTCATATATAATGTCAACATTCACTAATTTCATCAAACTAAAAAAAAATAGCTACAGTCCGGAGAAGAGAGAGTTAAACAGACGTTTTAAAAAATGCCCTGTATTATGTTCTGTAGTCATGTGTTCACTCTCTAGCACTGCCAGCTGCTGCAATGCATTTGGGTATTTAGGAAACGTGCTCTTTGGACTTTCATGGCAGGGTTAAATGATACATATCTATTTTTTGTGTGTTTTGAAACTGTTGTCAGTGTGTTTTACTACCCCTTCCCTTGCACCTTGCCACTGCCACCCCTAAAAAATTGCTGACCAATAGAGACCCTACCTATTATGCTAGGTCTGTCCCCCGTCACTCATATGGCAGGGAAACCAGCACATTTTTGGAACACTTCACACCTGAGGGGCAATAGCATGAGTGTCACAAATTCCTTGGTGAGATTTATACGATCTCCTGCGCGCAGGAGGCGCTGTATAATCCTATGACAATTGCCACTGCCCACAGCTGTTCGCAAGTAATCACGCAGCCTGGAGACTGCTCACTGAAAAAATGACCTGACAAGTGTAATATCCTCTAGAGCAGTGGTCACTAAATGGCGAACCGCGATGCTGATATGGACTGAGTGACCGTTCTGTCCAGACTGTGATTTGGACCTCCGCTTGATGAAAATTTTACCTACCAGACCTCCTTGAATTTTAATTCACTACCCCCTGCTCTAGAGCTTCATTAATGCAACTATATTCTGCTTTCATTCTGATTTCTTACAGTGTATGTCCAACCAAAAACTTTTTTTCATAATTTTGGTTGGAATGGGTAAGAGTTAGAACCTCTCAGGTTTTTACTGCTATCTGGGACTTTATAAGAGAGATTTCCCCTAATTTCCTGTCCTGCTGACAGCGTTTTAGCAGCTAGGAAGTGAAGGGGACTCTCCAAAAGCAACACAGACAAAACTAAAACAACTTTTCTTTTATTTCTGTCTGTGTCCCTGTTGCAGATTTTCATTCTGGTTAAACTGTTGTTTAACAAAAGTGCAAAAGGGAGGTTTAGGGCTCATGCACACAGCCTTAATATAATAACTGATCATCTACGCGCAAGGCCACCCCTATAATCAGGCAGCCTGTGGAGGTTGACTCAGGCAGCATCTCATTGGGCCACGTGGGTGTTTCCAGTAAAAGCGTCCCAGGATGCTAAGAGCTTAGCTAACCGTGACACTCTGGCAAGCTTCCCATCCAGGTCACTGACATCACTGGTTGTCAGGAGCTGAGTGGGACGTTTTGTCCTGCCGAGCTCCTGGCATCCAGTGACGTCAGTGAGCTGGGCAGGATGCATGGACAGAGCTAGACCCAGTGGTAGCAGCATCCGCCCCTATTTTGACGTCACTGATCTGTAAGCAGCACAAGTTTACTGATCTTTCTGCAACTATGTGCTTGGGCCTATAGCATACAATACACCTACTTTCAGATCTGTAATGTAGAGAAAAAAAAAAAAAAACCACTGTATTTTTTAAAAAATGGTTCATTTTTCACAGCCACGATTCCTAAATCTTTATAACAAAGCCTGGATAGCAGTAAACATTTGACAGTTCTTATCTTTTGCCACGCTATCCAAAACTAGAAAAAAGTTTTTGGCTTGACTTTAAGGCTACGTGCAAACAGTCACTAAAGTAGATGCAATGCATAGCATTTTAGGTTTACAGATTGGAATGCCGGTGTATTGTTTTCAGTCGGGACTTGTAAACAGGTGTGTAAGAATAGGCTGCGTTCAGATCCATAACACAAAATCTTAAAAATCTGTGCCTGAGTACTTGAATTTAACACGCTTGTGTGTCTAAACGCATACATTTTAAATGAGAGCTTTTTGAAGAAATTTGTAGGATTGCTACAACTTAAGTATATGGCAAATATTCACTTGACTTGTTACTTGTCAGTGAAGGGCGTTTCTCATTGGTACCTCCTAAAGCTGGCCATACACCTTACAATTATCTGCAGATTTTCTGTGCTCAGATGGAAAAGGTGCAACAGATTCCTCCATCTACACTTAACCGTGTGGATGGAGTAATCTCCACCTGGGCCAATCTGTTGCACTTTTTCCATCTGACCACAGAAAATCTGCAGATAATTGTAACTTGTATGAGCACCTTAAAGCTGGCCATACACCTTACAATTATCTGCAGATTTTCTGTGCTCAGATGGAAAAGGTGCAACAGATTCCTCCATCTGCACTTAACTGTGTGGATGGAGTAATCTCCACCTGGGCCAATCTGTTGCACTTTTTCCATCTGACCACAGAAACTCTGCAGATAATTGTAAGGCGTATGGGTACCTTAAGGCTGGGCACACACCTTACAACCATCGCAAGACTTTTGTCTTGCGATGGTTGTAAGGTAATTTAAAAAACGTACGATCTGCCTATCTTGGACAGGCAGATCGTACTTGCGATGATTGCAAGCCACGCCCCCCTGAGGGGTGGGCTTCTGATGACCGCAATGCCGAACGGGCAGTGTGCGCTTGCACACCGGCCCATCCAGCTTTTATCTTACGAACATGCTACACACCCGCCGAACATCGTACGATGCGGGATTTCCCACATTTATCGTAAAGTGTGTGGGCACCCTTAAGCTGGCCATACACCTTACAATTATCTGCAGATTTTCTGTGGTCAGATGGAAAAGGTGCAACGGATTCCTCCATCTACACTTAACTGTGTGGATGGAGTCATCTCCACCTGGGCCAATCTGTTGCACTTTTTTTCTGACCACAGAAAATCTGCAGATAATTATAAGGTGTATGGGCACCTTTAGTTGGGAAGAAGAGGATATAATGTAACCTGGCAGAATGACACTTAAAGACAATGCTACAATCCTTCTCACAATAATTCTCACCCCCGTGATAATCTCTAGATCTGGTTTAACCCACCAAAGGTGCAAACAGGATGGGACGAGGGGTTAGATTGGAAACGAAAAGTTTTAGCTGGTTCTCCAGCTAAATTCACACCTCTCTCATCACACAGCACTTGTTCCAATCTGGCAGCTGTTCAGGCACAAGGCTTAAATCCCTGTGCACACTTGCTTCTGATTCATCTTTTAGAAACACATGTGACCAGCTGACAAATGCAGACACAAGCAGCACCAAACCACAGTCTCTCCATATCGTGTGTGTCACCCTTGCACAGTTGTATTTATTACAGAACTATGTCTTCGTCTCTATTCACCGCAAGCTGTCTTCTTCTCCAACTGCAAAGCCTTTGGGCCCATATGAGTTCTGCAATAAACCAATCCTGTACATATTCATGGGTTTGGTGCACCACTAATTATACATCATAAAAAAGTTATAGGAGGATAACTATTTATATAAAAGTGAAGAGAAACATTTGTCTCCGGTTGGATAACTGGTAAGCAAAATGATAAAGTTTGTCTTTAAACTTTGACCAGTAGATTTAGGGGGAACATTTTCGGTTAAAGTCACCATTCTTAAGGACAGTCTCTTTAACGCTTTTGTGACCAGGTGTCATTGAAATGTGCTGCCCAGGCCAAAGTTATCAGTTTCAGCATGCATTGGTTAACCTCACAATAACTGTGTTTATTTAGTGACATATAAGGTTTGTGTCCTCCATTTTTTTCATACCTAAATGTGATGGATTGGAGATGATTGTATGCAAATGGGTATATATCCACTTACGTCCAACTGCCCATAGACCTAACATTGATTTGTTTAGGTCAGGTTTTTTTTCCTCCATCGCAAAATGCAGAAACAAATCTGAATCAACACGGATGCCACAAAAGTGACATCTGTTACATACTGTTTTGATGAGTAGGGAATCTGTGCATGGATCAGGGACGTGCGGTCAGGGGAGGAAGGTGAGGCAGAGCCTCACCTAGTATTATGGAGGAAAAAGCTATCAGCATCAAGTCTGAAGCTGACAGCGTTTTCTCCATTCAGAGCGGCTTGTTGCAGGTTTCACGGCAGGGAAAGCCTCCCCACTGTGTAACCTGTCATAGACGGAGCGCTGCCTGTTAATTACAGGCAGCGCTGCTTTTGGCTTTTGACAGGTAGTTAGGTTACACAGCAGCGGCTTCCCCACTGCTTGTGTAACCTAATTTGGTGAGGCAAACAGTGAGGACATCGATCTCGATGACTCACCAGTGACGAGAAAGTGAGGGACAGGGAGGTTCCTCCCTGTCTCCTCCGTTCCTCCCTACACAACTTGGTTATCGAGCTGGGGCGGAGCTTCCGTGGGACGGGCAGAGCTTCGGCGGGACGGGGTGGAGCTTCTGTGGGGTGTGGGGTGCCTCACCCAGCACAGAAGGCACGTCACTGGCATGGATCCCATGCTGATCAGAGTGGACGAGCGCCTATGTGAAAGGGGCCTAATGTCAGGTGATTTTTTTTTTCACAGTGATTCCACACCTCACTCCACCCACGTTGTTATAGTGATTTCTGAGAGATTCAAAACTATTTTTTTATCTAACTCTTACATTTTTAAAGTAATCTGTTGCTCAGCAATTGACATTTAGCCACGTTGTGTCTACAGCAAAATCGCCAGCGACAATCACTCTCATTGCATTTCTATGTAATGTTACACCAATCACTATGCTTAGTTACACATTTTACATGCGCGCCAGGAAAAAAAATTGTTTTGTTTTCATTCGG
>NW_017306868.1:977544-991507 GCF_000935625.1 Nanorana parkeri | reverse complement strand
CACTGTATTTTTTAAAAAATGGTTCATTTTTCACAGCCACGATTCCTAAATCTTTATAACAAAGCCTGGATAGCAGTAAACATTTGACAGTTCTTATCTTTTGCCACGCTATCCAAAACTAGAAAAAAGTTTTTGGCTTGACTTTAAGGCTACGTGCAAACAGTCACTAAAGTAGATGCAATGCATAGCATTTTAGGTTTACAGATTGGAATGCCGGTGTATTGTTTTCAGTCGGGACTTGTAAACAGGTGTGTAAGAATAGGCTGCGTTCAGATCCATAACACAAAATCTTAAAAATCTGTGCCTGAGTACTTGAATTTAACACGCTTGTGTGTCTAAACGCATACATTTTAAATGAGAGCTTTTTGAAGAAATTTGTAGGATTGCTACAACTTAAGTATATGGCAAATATTCACTTGACTTGTTACTTGTCAGTGAAGGGCGTTTCTCATTGGTACCTCCTAAAGCTGGCCATACACCTTACAATTACCTGCAGATTTTCTATGGTCAGATGGAAAAGGTGCAACAGATTCCTCCATCTACACTTAACCGTGTGGATGGAGTAATCTCCACCTGGGCCAATCTGTTGCACTTTTTCCATCTGACCACAGAAAATCTGCAGATAATTGTAACTTGTATGAGCACCTTAAAGCTGGCCATACACCTTACAATTATCTGCAGATTTTCTGTGCTCAGATGGAAAAGGTGCAACAGATTCCTCCATCTACACTTAACCGTGTGGATGGAGTAATCTCCACCTGGGCCAATCTGTTGCACTTTTTCCATCTGACCACAGAAACTCTGCAGATAATTGTAAGGCGTATGGGTACCTTAAGGCTGGGCACACACCTTACAACCATCGCAAGACTTTTGTCTTGCGATGGTTGTAAGGTAATTTAAAAAACGTACGATCTGCCTATCTTGGACAGGCAGATCGTACTTGCGATGATTGCAAGCCACGCCCCCCTGAGGGGTGGGCTTCTGATGACCGCAATGCCGAACGGGCAGTGTGCGCTTGCACACCGGCCCATCCAGCTTTTATCTTACGAACATGCTACACACCCGCCGAACATCGTACGATGCGGGATTTCCCACATTTATCGTAAAGTGTGTGGGCACCCTTAAGCTGGCCATACACCTTACAATTATCTGCAGATTTTCTGTGGTCAGATGGAAAAGGTGCAACGGATTCCTCCATCTACACTTCACTGTGTGGATGGAGTACTCTCCACCTGGGCCAATCTGTTGCACTTTTTTTCTGACCACAGAAAATCTGCAGATAATTATAAGGTGTATGGGCACCTTTAGTTGGGAAGAAGAGGATATAATGTAACCTGGCAGAATGACACTTAAAGACAATGCTACAATCCTTCTCACAATAATTCTCACCCCCGTGATAATCTCTAGATCTGGTTTAACCCACCAAAGGTGCAAACAGGATGGGACGAGGGGTTAGATTGGAAACGAAAAGTTTTAGCTGGTTCTCCAGCTAAATTCACACCTCTCTCATCACACAGCACTTGTTCCAATCTGGCAGCTGTTCAGGCACAAGGCTTAAATCCCTGTGCACACTTGCTTCTGATTCATCTTTTAGAAACACATGTGACCAGCTGACAAATGCAGACACAAGCAGCACCAAACCACAGTCTCTCCATATCGTGTGTGTCACCCTTGCACAGTTGTATTTATTACAGAACTATGTCTTCGTCTCTATTCACCGCAAGCTGTCTTCTTCTCCAACTGCAAAGCCTTTGGGCCCATATGAGTTCTGCAATAAACCAATCCTGTACATATTCATGGGTTTGGTGCACCACTAATTATACATCATAAAAAAGTTATAGGAGGATAACTATTTATATAAAAGTGAAGAGAAACATTTGTCTCCGGTTGGATAACTGGTAAGCAAAATGATAAAGTTTGTCTTTAAACTTTGACCAGTAGATTTAGGGGGAACATTTTCGGTTAAAGTCACCATTCTTAAGGACAGTCTCTTTAACGCTTTTGTGACCAGGTGTCATTGAAATGTGCTGCCCAGGCCAAAGTTATCAGTTTCAGCATGCATTGGTTAACCTCACAATAACTGTGTTTATTTAGTGACATAAGGTTTGTGTCCTCCATTTTTTTCATACCTAAATGTGATGGATTGGAGATGATTGTATGCAAATGGGTATATATCCACTTACGTCCAACTGCCCATAGACCTAACATTGATTTGTTTAGGTCAGGTTTTTTTTCCTCCATCGCAAAATGCAGAAACAAATCTGAATCAACACGGATGCCACAAAAGTGACATCTGTTACATACTGTTTTGATGAGTAGGGAATCTGTGCATGGATCAGGGACGTGCGGTCAGGGGAGGAAGGTGAGGCAGAGCCTCACCTAGTATTATGGAGGAAAAAGCTATCAGCATCAAGTCTGAAGCTGACAGCGTTTTCTCCATTCAGAGCGGCTTGTTGCAGGTTTCACGGCAGGGAAAGCCTCCCCACTGTGTAACCTGTCATAGACGGAGCGCTGCCTGTTAATTACAGGCAGCGCTGCTTTTGGCTTTTGACAGGTAGTTAGGTTACACAGCAGCGGCTTCCCCACTGCTTGTGTAACCTAATTTGGTGAGGCAAACAGTGAGGACATCGATCTCGATGACTCACCAGTGACGAGAAAGTGAGGGACAGGGAGGTTCCTCCCTGTCTCCTCCGTTCCTCCCTACACAACTTGGTTATCGAGCTGGGGCGGAGCTTCCGTGGGACGGGCAGAGCTTCGGCGGGACGGGGTGGAGCTTCTGTGGGGTGTGGGGTGCCTCACCCAGCACAGAAGGCACGTCACTGGCATGGATCCCATGCTGATCAGAGTGGACGAGCGCCTATGTGAAAGGGGCCTAATGTCAGGTGAGTTTTTTTTTTACAGTGATTCCACACCTCACTCCACCCACGTTGTTATAGTGATTTCTGAGAGATTCAAAACTATTTTTTTATCTAACTCTTACATTTTTAAAGTAATCTGTTGCTCAGCAATTGACATTTAGCCACGTTGTGTCTACAGCAAAATCGCCAGCGACAATCACTCTCATTGCATTTCTATGTAATGTTACACCAATCACTATGCTTAGTTACACATTTTACATGCGCGCCAGGAAAAAAAATTGTTTTGTTTTCATTCGGATTTGTCATTATTTAGTTTTTCGGTGTACGGGTCTGAAAGTCAATTCGTTTCTGGATTCGGAGTCCGACTAATTCAAAATTTTTGTTAGCGGTAGAATTTACGAATGTTCGTTATGAATGAATCTTCGTTGCAGGAAAGAGATTTTAGACATAATTTTAAAAAATTACTTTTCTTTTTTTACAGTCCGCAGAAGAAAAAAAAAAGGGTGAGGTTCCCCCCAATTGATACCAGACTGTTTAGGTCTGGTAGGAATGTTAGGAGGGACCCACCATGTTAAAAATAAAAAAGAAATGCGTGGGGTTCCCCCAAAAAATAGGAATTTCAAGGAGGGCCCCACCCCCCACAAATGGTGAAAAAATGAGGGATCCCCCTAAAATTTCTACCAGACCCTTGATCCAAGCTCAGACCAGGCGAATCAGTAAAGGGGGGTGATCGAGCACCCCCCTGCTACCTTACGCCATACTAGCCCACGTGCCCTCGGCATTGGGAGGATGTTCCCATGCCGATGGGGACAACAGCCTCTTCACTGCAACCTTGACCCAGTTGTTGTGGGGGTCTGCGGGCAGGGGGCTTATTTGCAACGGGGTACCCCTTTAAGGGGGGGCCCGGATGCCGCAGCCTCCCCTTTTGAATGAGTATGGGGTACTTGTAGCCCTACTCATTCACTAAAGCCTGGATTCTCAACTGGTGGGTCATGACCCAAAAGTGGGTCGCGACTCCTTGTTTAGTGGGTCACAGCACACTTTCCACTTTTCTAGGTGAGAGGCTCCTCTGCCTTCCCCTAGCGCAGCACTGTCAGTTCTCACGCCCACAGCCATTCAAAATAGGCTGCCTGGTCCCGAGTGTCAGCTTGAGGTGGGGTAATGGGCAGCGAGGAAGTTCCATCCATACATGTATTGCTTACAGCTCCCTCGCATTTCCTGTAGAGGTGCCTGTACCGGAGTGACGTCACATTCTGGCTCTGGCACCTCTACAGGGAACACATGGGAGCGGCACAAGCAATGCACATATGGCCCTGTCACACTAGCTGTGATGCTTGCTCTGCATAAATGCTGAACTGGCCGAAGAACGTGAGTAAAATGGTCAGTGGACTTGGGTATCATTGTGCGTGCTGGAGGGGGTGAATTACACCAATTCAGGGGTGCAGGGGTGTTGCTAGAATTTTGTCAGACTGTCTGCACTGTTAGCAAAGAAATGATGCTTCCTTAAATCTACTTTCATTGGCATTGCTTTGCGCCTGTTGGTGAGTGCCCCAGGTCCCAACATTTTTTCTTTAATTTGTGTGCTTCAGCAGCTGCTAGCTTCTATCCCCACACATCTTTCAGACCTGTAGCACAGAGATAAGGAGGAGTTTCGCAGCAATTTCCTGAGGCAAGCTACACATTTGGGCGATCGCTGACCGTGCGACAACCGTACAGGAAACCGTGCGGATGGCCACGCAGTCACAGACTCGCTCACCACCGCTGATTGAAATGGCAGTGCCATTATTTTCTAATTGTACCCCTGTCACGCCAGGCAGATTGCGCAGTTTACCGCTGCGATTCCACCCATGCAATCATGCACAATTGCGGCTGAGAAAACCGCATGGTGCGTGTCGCAAAAAATTTACATGTATCTTTTTTTCAGCAATTGCTGCGTGGATGTAACCCCATTGAAGTCAATGGGGCCGCGTGGCAACCGCTGTGTGCCACCACACACGATCATGCGGTCCCGGGATGTGCATCTCGTGAATCACCCAAGTCTGCACCAGCCCTCAGCTCTGTGCTACAAGGTCTTACAGGAAGCGGTCGCTACTCATGCATATGGTACACATAGTAACAAATAATAAAGTGAAGAAGAATCTATGGGAAGAGGTAGCAGGTAAGGTGCCTGGCAATAACTGGATTCCAAAGGGAGAGAGAAGTAAAATAAGTACATATTCATATTTGGGTGGTATAACATTGTATGGCATTTCAATTATTCAATTAATTTTTTTAAAGATTGTTTCCAATAAATCTTATATCCAACAATAGAAAAAAAATGGATTTTTACCAAAGAGAATATAGAAACCAAATTCCTGAAAACCAGAGGAGGCCAAAAGGACTAAGTTCCTTTATTATGAGCAGCTTATTTTTTTGCTACCTACAATGAATCAAATTCAGTGAGTAAAAGGCATCTTTTTAAATGACACAGGGCCAATATTTCTAATGACCGCTCACACATCGGCACTATTTGTCCACAGATGCAAGAGCATTCTTCCACTGACCCATGACTTAGGGATTAGTTGATGGTATGCTTTTAGTTTGTAGACTTCATTCTCTAACTTTTGAAATATGGGTATTTTTTTTGCTTCCACCCACCAAAGACCTAATGTAAGGAAAGTTCATGGCATTCCAGCTCCAGAAGACCAGTACAGGTTCAAGCACATACGTGTTCCATGGCTCATGGCCCTGTGCATAGGATCACAGTCAGACGCGCATTGCATGCAAACACACATTTGCATGCATGCTCAGCACCAAACGGCCTATATAAATGGGTGTGTGACATGGACAGATTGCGGAGTAGTCTTCAGCTAGTTCCTGATTACCTGTGACCTGATCTGCTTTTTCTGCTTACCCATGTACAACCCAAACTGTCTTAGGATCTCTGCCTGCCCATTTTGACATTGGCCCAACCATTGGATTTTGATAACTGTCCTGTCTCTCACTGCCTGGCTGATACTGACCTTGACTTGTGACCCTGACTCTATTTCTGTTTTCGGATTTGTTACCTTGCTACCCAGCTGTTACCGGCCTCACCCTGTGTCTTGGCTATGTTGCTGTCTCCTGCTCTGGTACACGGGTGTTTCACTGTTGGTCTTGGACTTGCAGCCTAGAGTCAGTCAGTCAATGCATCCGTTTGCTGCTCAATCCAGTTCGGCCTGCTACACTAGCAATGCTCAAATCCAGTTCGGCCTGCAACACCGGCACTTGCGAAACTCTGCATCCTCACATTTCCTCTACCCACTTCCAGGGGTGTTGGACAAGAGGCGCAAGGCAGGAAAGTCCCCTCATCAGCTCAGTCTCTACTAAAGTCACACCTATGACACCTATGGGCATATTTTGGAACCACTGCAATTATTACCCCTTTAGAACCACTGCCATCCGGCACCATTTTTTTTAAAAAATAGCACATTGAAAAACAATGTACCCGTATAATTTTTTTGAATTTGATAGAGCATCTTCTAAACTGGACAGTGACTGTGAGAAGAACGATATGTAACAGGAAAACAAAAATGATGATGATTGCAGACTGAAACAAAAGAATGCTGCAGCAAACAATCCTAAAGATAAGCTACCTGTGCATGATGACTTAAACAATCTTATTCAAATTGTCACAGGGTAACTTGTCAAATAAAATGGATGAGGATAAGTGTTTCCTGTTATTCATGAAACAAATGAGGCAAAATTCAACAGAGAAACAAATCTCAGTGGAACATAGAAATAATCAATATTTTAGAGAAGTATTCCAAACATATTGTGCCACATAACATTAATACTACATTCATGCCATCACCGAATCCCTTTTTCATGCCTTTGCACATGTCAAATAATCCTGCATTTTACCATTTGCTTTACCGTAATCCTAGAACTCTAAAACTCAAACTCTAGTACTGATTATTCTGTTTGGAATCCTGCCTATGACTCCAGGGGCTACAGCAGTCCTGAGTCCTGTTGAAGATTTACCAAATTGTAAACTTGTAATTTTGTTCACAAAAACATAAAACCCTGGTTGTTTTTCCTCCTTGGAATTTTTTTCTCTTGTTTGTTAAAATAGTTTTTCTCTTCACTATACTGTAAGTGCTGCAATCTTTTCTACTATGTCTCAAGCATTGTTGAAGAAATAGAAAAGATACATCGTCTAAATTAAGATGAAGTTAGAAGACAAAACAATGAAAAATATTCAATATTCAAAGATGTTAAAGATGTGAAATGTTATGAGTTGCACCTTACTTTAAGAACATCTGGCAATGTTTGCACCAGTTCTTTATAATGAATCTATCCATACTAACCCTAGTAGCGTTTATTTCCATTTCACACATTTGTAGGCAGTTACAAATAGCCACACATACCTGTAAAAAATAGTTATTAAATACAAAATAACCTTTCCGAAAAATATAATAATTGGAACAACATTTTTACAATAGTCAACTAATGCATCAGTATAATGCCAACTAAATGTGTCCCTATTACCAGCAGGTAACAGAGAAAAGACAATGCTTGCATTTTGAAAGTAGTGTTTCCCGCCGCAGAATGACATTCTGACAGATGCTGGCTAAATATAAACAATTGGACGGAGCTAGCGGTGACATCACCGCTAGCTCCGCCCAACTGTTTACATTTGTCCAGCACCTGACAGTCTGCCTGCAAGTCCCAGACAAATAAAAACAAATGAGCTGAGCCGTGATGTGACGGCTGGCTCCGCCCAGTTGTTGTCATTTAATGGCAGCCCAGTGTCCTCAAATAGCCTGAAGACGCTGGTCTGTCATTGAAGGACAACAACTGGGTGGAGCCAGCTGTGACATCACAGCTGGCTCCACCCAGCTGTTGTCATTTGCGGGGAGAACGGTCAGCTTCGGCAGACCTTTCTCCACGCTTCGGTTGTGACTCTGGCTCTGGTGAGCCGATCACCACACACGATCATGCGGTCCCGGGATGTGCATCTCGTGAATCACCCAAGTCTGCACCAGCCCTCAGCTCTGTGCTACAAGGTCTTACAGGAAGCGGTCGCTACTCATGCATATGGTACACATAGTAACAAATAATAAAGTGAAGAAGAATCTATGGGAAGAGGTAGCAGGTAAGGTGCCTGGCAATAACTGGATTCCAAAGGGAGAGAGAAGTAAAATAAGTACATATTCATATTTGGGTGGTATAACATTGTATGGCATTTCAATTATTCAATTAATTTTTTTAAAGATTGTTTCCAATAAATCTTATATCCAACAATAGAAAAAAAATTGATTTTTACCAAAGAGAATATAGAAACCAAATTCCTGAAAACCAGAGGAGGCCAAAAGGACTAAGTTCCTTTATTATGAGCAGCTTATTTTTTTGCTACCTACAATGAATCAAATTCAGTGAGTAAAAGGCATCTTTTTAAATGACACAGGGCCAATATTTCTAATGACCGCTCACACATCGGCACTATTTGTCCACAGATGCAAGAGCATTCTTCCACTGACCCATGACTTAGGGATTAGTTGATGGTATGCTTTTAGTTTGTAGACTTCATTCTCTAACTTTTGAAATATGGGTATTTTTTTTGCTTCCACCCACCAAAGACCTAATGTAAGGAAAGTTCATGGCATTCCAGCTCCAGAAGACCAGTACAGGTTCAAGCACATACGTGTTCCATGGCTCATGGCCCTGTGCATAGGATCACAGTCAGACGCGCATTGCATGCAAACACACATTTGCATGTGCTGTGACATCACAGCTGGCTCCACCCAGCTGTTGTCATTTGCGGGGAGAACGGTCAGCTTCGGCAGACCTTTCTCCACGCTTCGGTTGTGACTCTGGCTCTGGTGAGCCGAAGCATATGCGTTCGGCTCCGCTGAGTCCCTTGGCTGCCTTTATGAATAGCCCGTACAGCAGCCCTTCGGTTCAAATGAACCGAAGGGCTCCGTCAGCCGAAGCTAGCAAAAGAATCAGCTGCAGCTACAGCTAGATCCTTCGGCAGATAAGTGAATAACCCTCTTTTCTGTTTGAACCCATCATCATGTAGATGTTCATTTGCCATTTAGGTAGCAAGCTTATATGTGTGCTAAAAAAGCAGACGAGAGTAAGTCAGTTGTTCAGACTATTCTTTGATGTTTTCATAGTTTATTTCCTTCTTTCAAAAAGGTTTGTGGAGAAAATGTCATTATCCTGACATCATTGGAAAGTTGTGCAGCATTGCATTTAATCTCATGTAACAGAGTTATGTAAAGATACTTTATAAACACTACCCATTCTCCAATGTCATTGCAATGTGAAATAAGTTGACTGTTTCTGTGCTAGATTTTGATATCGTTACTGTTATGTTTACTTATGTGATAACCAATCTAAATTAGGTGTAGATGTTCTACATTACTAGCGCCTTATTAACCACTTCAAGACCACGTGTTTAGACCCCCTTCCTGGCCAGGCCATCTTTCAGTGTTCAGCACGGCAGTACTTTGACTGACGTTTATTCCGTCATGCAACGCTGTACTGAAATTAATTTTATACCATTTTTTGGGGACAGATAGAGCTTTATTTGGTGGTATTTAATCACCACTGGGGTTTTTATTTTTTATTATAATTAGGAAAAATTACAGAAAATTTTGAAAAAAAAAAAGTATTTTTTTACATTATGATGGGAAAGGTTTATTATTAACCGTTTTTTTTGCAAATATAAAAGATCGGGTCGGGTAAATAGACACCAAACATGTCAAGCTTTAAAATTGCGTGCACCTGCGAAATCGCAGAAAACTACCATACCCAAAATTGGCCATAGGCGACACTTTAAAAGCTCATCAGTTTAGTGTTATCAGTGATTGATGGCCCTAGACTTATTGCTCTCACTCGGACGTTCGCGGCGATATGTAACATGTGCGGCGTAATGGGCGCAATCGTCTTTTTTGCGCGTATGCGCCCCCGACGCATGTTTGCATGCGTGTATGTATGGGTGGGGACTGTATCTTTTTCTTTTGTAATTCAACACATATCTTATGTTCTGTACTGCTCAAATTTATTTGAAGGTGTGTTTGTATGATTACATTAACATACAACGAAAACTGGTTTGTAAATGAGTTTAACAAATTCTGCATATAAAACAAATCTGTGCAAAACATTTTTCATCATCTTTAGAGCAGCCCCAGCCTGAGTACTGAAGCCTATCTCAAGCCAGTATGCTGCAAACAGGGACCCCTGCTGAGCATGTTGAAGCACTAGTTTTTCAAAGCACTTGTGACTAGTCAAACAGTCAAATTTGTGAGTGCCGCAGGGCTTCAATTAAGACACAGCATGAATTTGCATTTTTGTGAAGCTCAGTCTCTCAAACTATCAGACGTAAACATTATTACTGGTTGTAGAGCTCATGCTGTCACATATGAAGGGGCCATGATGGACCCCTGAAGAAAGACCACTGTTTTCACAAGCTCAGCATAGGTCCTTCTTTGGAGCATGTTGGCAGGGGACAGGCCTCAGTACACAGGCTGGGGCTGCTGTAAAGATAAAAAAATATGTTGTTTTAGATGCACCTGTAGTGTTCAGATTATGTGAAATATAACTTAACTTGACCTTATAATAAGTGAAGCTTGTGTGTTCATATACATTGTGAAAAAAAAAATTTAATTTGTAATAAGAAAAATAATTACTTGTTAAATGACAATTTACTGTCTGTATCTTTGTGTTTTTGTTGCTGTCTAGGTTCAAAGGGCAGGATTTTACTTACTATGTACAGTATTCATTATTTCTATAACATGTATAAGTCACAGAAATCGTAGCTTTTTTTAGAAAAAAAAACTGTAGAACTCCTTACTCAGAAGATAAATATTCTGTAAGAATTTCTCTCACATTATTACCCGTTGATGATCTGCACACAATTGACCATTGAACCTATAGAATCATAAAAACAAACCCATCTTATTCTGTGACCGTATTTTATAAGATACAACAAACTTTCACTATGTCATCCACCATTCTATGTTTACACTGATGGTTGTATGCAATACTGTCCATTTGTTGGACCAAAATGCCGAAAGCACTATCTACCGTTCGGCAAGTTCATGATAAGCAATAATTAAATATTTGTTTGGGAACATTGTCGCACCAGCCACGGAAAGGGTGCATTACATTTTGAATTACGGAAAATGCGTGATCAACAACATAAACACGTGGAATAGGGACGCTGGTCCTTCGTATAGGACTACTAGGAGAGATCTCATAGGTCCCTTGTATAATTTTCTGGCATAATTTAACATTGTGGAAGGCATTATCATCCACAGTGCTGCCATAGAAACCATATCCACTGCCTTAAACTTGTAGTTAGTATCTACAATTGCTAATAATACCACAGAAATATCTTTTGCAGTTAAAATATTTATATCCACTATATAGTGTCATCTTCATCTTGACATGTTTCCCATCGGAAGATTCAAAACCATTTGGAAAATTAGTTATTACAAAGTATCCCTGCAGTCTCCTCTGTGGGATTTGGCATGTAGGTACCCTTTAAGCAATTCCATGTGGACTGACATGTTTCATTTATGATTCTACTTATGGTAGAATCTTACTTAGGCTCAACAAGATATGTATACTAGATGAGGCAAAGGAATGGCCTGTTGATCAATACCTAGATTATTTTTAAGACTGCGTAAAGGTTTTTTTTTTTACTGTCAGTAAAAATGTGGGATTCCCTTCCACAGTTAGTTGTATTATCTGAAAGAATTGACAACTTCAAAAAACAGATAGGTTTTTAAGTTTGCAGAATATACAAGAATATGGGAGTTGTTAGTGACAGCTGTACACACACAAATAGGTTAACCTGGATGGACCTGTGTCTTTCTTCAGCCTTACCAACTATGTAACTATTTAATTTGGAAATATGGCCATGTACGCCAACCAAATTGCTAAATAGTGATGGAAATGGAAAAATGGCCTAATTTGGTCAGACCATTTTATTTTGGTATTTAAAGGTCCATGATGTAATATATCACAGGAAGGTCATTTTTCAGAGAGAATTGATCAATCTAGTAAGAAATTGAGCAATTATTCCTCCTCAACTTGTGAATGGGGGGTGTGCTTGCGGAGTGTTTAATTCCCCCTTCAAACCTTTGTCCTTTCCTTCTCTCTAGCCCAGCACTACCCTAATCCCCGGCCCTGGCAGATCTAATCGGTTCATTGCCAATGTAAACTACCTCAGGTTATCTTTTGCTAGTTCTGTACCTGACAATATGCCAACAATCTTGGGTGTCTTGACATCTGTATATATTTCTATCTTACTAAATACGTGTACCCCAGAACCTCCTTCTAGACTGTACCAGAAAGAGAGTCATGAGTCCATATTATTAATTGTCGTGGCCCATGTGTACATTTCTACTTTGCAAATGTACAACCAAACCTCCTTCTACATTGTACTATTGTTTGTACTAATGTTAAAGCAGTATTACCTCTCCAACTTTTTTTCAATAATGAATCCAGATCAAACAAATATACAATGCCCAGCAAAACTTTGCTTTACATTTTTGCCCAAACTTACAAGCATCATGTTTCTGAACCGCTGCTCCCGAGTCTCTCAGCTCAGCTTCCCTGAACCTCCGGTATAGTACAAGATCACAAGGGACAGAGCAGACTCCAGCAACTGTTCATCTACTAGCTTGGAGGAGGGAGGAGAGGGAGCCAAAGGGAAGGGAAGTAGCTTGATTTGTTGTGTGTGTTTGTGGGGACACACACAGCTTACTAGCACACACAATAGTGATTGCATAGCACTCTGTTTGAGAAATGAGTCACTGTAAAACAGTAAGTCAATACAAGTGCTCAGAGGACTAGCTGATTCTACAGGAAGCTAAAACTTTTAAACATCAAGAAGCAGCATCCATTGTAAGTGATTTAATCAGCATTTGAAATAGCTTAAATCCTTTTGACTTTAATATCATTTTAAGATGAAAGAAAAATTTGCCAGCCAAAAAAAGCCCTTTTTTCCTTCTTTTTTTTGGTGATGCTTTGGCATCCAGCCACCATAAAAAAAAGAAATGCTTCAAAACCTTCAGCACTTCGGGGCATATTCATGAAGCAGTGAATCAGGCATTCACCAAACATTTACTGCAGGTATATCTTCCAGGTCCGTGTGTGTTATAAATAGTTAGTGGTTTCCACAAAATGTCCTCTGTAAGTCACATTCACTGCTTTATAAATAAACACCTTGGTCTATATATGCAAGAAAAATGGAATGTCATTGCAATAATGTAAGCATGAGCTTTTTCTTCAGCTTCTTATTCCAGCACTTTTTTTTTATTAGATCACTTAAAAGCAATCCAAATACAGTATCAAAGGCTTGTATTGACATTCTGCAGTAATTACGAATGACGGTTTGCTATTTGATTTTATCTACATATAAAACAGCAAAAATGAAAATGAGGTTAAAAAGCAAAATCTCTTCATCTGAGGCCATTGAAAGGGAGCAAAATGACACATGGTAAGTAAACATGACCCAAGAGTTGGTAACCTTTTGCACCAACACAGTTTTAATTAATACCCAGCTATTATTTTTGATATAAGGTGATAGATGGGAATTTTTTTTAAAAAAATTGCAGTTTTTTAGTTTGTTTAATGCATAAGGTATTATGTATACACACTACTCTTTCAGATATTTTCACTAAATTATTTTCTCCTATTTATTCTGACTATAAGGCCTCCAAATATGTGTAGGTTTTGATACATATGTCAGTGCTGTATGGTCGATAATTAAGTGTGTATGTTTTAGATTTCTAAATATTAGGCATTTTCAGTACCATGGCTATAATGCACCAACTGGCCTGGGGCAGGTGAATAAAAAGATGGGACTGTGCAAACTTAAAAGTTAACAAAAATATTTCTAGGCCTTAAAATGATGTGTGCTTGCGAAACTGTGAAAACGAAGATACTCAAATATTGACATAGATGATACATTAAAAAAACTGTTAAAGTCCATCAATTAAAGTTAAGCTAAAATGGCCACCCTAAAATTATTCTTCTACCTCTGGCATGCATGGGGATATATAATAAGTGTTTGTGTATATACATGTGATCTGTGTGTAAATGTGTATGTACTGTATTTATCTGTT
>NW_017306868.1:973576-976640 GCF_000935625.1 Nanorana parkeri | reverse complement strand
GTTAATGTTGTCGTGATTTGTTTTTGTTTTTGTTGGGGGGGGGGGGGGTCTTTTAATAATTTTCTTCCTATTTATTGCATTTCTTTCATTTGATTTTTTTTATTTTTATTTTACATTATTACCATCACAAAGTGGCGTATAAGCAGGTACACACAGTTTCAAGACAAAGAGCCCTGGGCTGCTTGTATACCTAGCATCTGTGACAGAAGTTTCAGCACTCAATCGGTTTCACTCCCAGCAGCAGATCTACTGCAATACTGGCCATTCGGGATGTCTTTACCACAGTCCCAGGCTAAAGAAGGAAACCAGGTGAGCCCAGGGCCTTAGTGAACAACAATCACACACACACACGCAAATGACCAACCACCCGCCCATATGCTCAAGTGATCACATCTACAGACAAACAGAACATGGGCATGGCTAAAAGAAAACAAACCTGTGATAGCAATTCTTTTACTGCACCGCCATAACATAGCTAAGACGATGGCAGTTCCAGGGTTAATCATGCCCTGATTTGTTCGATAAACGCTTAGCACCACACTGCATCCCTCTGCCACACTGCAAATCACTGCACCTTTCCTTTAGAACTGCTAAGCACTGCATCCTTCTTCCGCCACTGCAAGGTACTGCACCCCTCTTCCATCAGCATGCACTCCTATTCCACTACTGCACAGCCTTGCACGCCTATTCCACCAATTTACAGCACTGCGCCCCCTGAGCACCTCTTTTCATTACTGAACAGCACTGCATGCACCCCTATTCTACAACTGCACAGCACTGCACTACTTGCAAACATTTTTCCCCAGTGCTCACATCTGAGCCTTGGCCATGAAGTGTCCAGGCAGGACTCCTGTTCCTATCAATGTAAGTCATGCGATTGTCTGGAGGTGTAGTGACAGTCCGCCCACCTGATGCATTTCGTCACTACTGACTTCCTCTGAGGCGGCGGTCTACATACGAAAGAGCAGAGTGACAGAGAAATTAGCTAGACATATAAGCTGTTTTGGTCTGTTTCGTTTTTGTCTTTTGGTATTCGGGTCAGAAAGTAAATTCATTTCGATATTCAGATTCATCCGAATCAAAAATTTTCATTAATTTTGAATGAGTTAAACGAGCAAAAATGTGTTGCAGAAAAGTGACATTAAATGTTTACTTAATAAAAACAGCCTGCGTTTCTCCCACCCAATTCATACTAGATCCTTTAGGTCTGGTGGGAATTTTAGGGGGGACCCAACACCAAAAAAAAGAGAAAAAGTGTGGGGTCCCCGTCTAAGATCCATAACCAGACCCTTGGTCCAATTTGCAGCCTGACAGAGCATCATACCAGGCCATGTGCCCTTAATGTGGAGAGGGTGCTTAGCTAGGGGAGACCCCCGGCAAAGCACCTTGTCCCCATGTCAATGAGGACAAGGGCCTCTTCCCCACAACCGTGACCCAGAGGTTGTGGGCAGGTGCGCTTATAGGAATCTGGGTGCCCCCTTTCATAAGGGGGGCACCCAGATGCCGCCTCCCCTCGTGAGTTACCCATACTCATTCACCAAATACAGTAAAATAGTAAATAAACACAACAAAAAAAATCCTTTATTTGAAAAAAATAAACCAATGGTTTTTGACAAGTCTTTTATTTTTTTTAAAATGTAGAATTCTAGGGTGGGGTGGGGTAACACACACTAATTTGTTGGAGGGTCATTCATTTTGTTGCTGCCTTTCCACCAGATAAGTATAAGTGTTATTTTATTTTTTGCTGTCTGTGTCCTGTTGGGGAGATTTAACTTCCTGTCACAGAGTTGCAACAAGAAGTCAGAGGAAATCTACAAAGCGAGAGAAATTTACCTTTTTAACAGTTGTCACCAGAACAGGTGTCCCTATTGGATGATTTAATTTACCTAATCTGCAAAATATTCAGTTTCCCATCACTTCCTCTCTCTGTGACAATGGTCATCAGGGCAAATAAAAGGGTCAAACTGTAACAGGGACATAAAACAACAATAACGTGACAGGGCTTAGTTGTTTTTCCATACTCTATCCAAATATTTTTTTTTTTAAAGGTTTTGCACTACATACAATTTAAGCGGTAGTTAGTACAATGTTGCTATAACTGCAATTCGCATGACCAGGGATTTTAGTTTCTTCAGCATGTTGTGAGTGGGAACCCAAAACAATTTTAGCTTTTATAATACAAACAGCAGGTTGCATCATTTTGCTGTATGCAAGCTGTGCATTTAGTCAGCATGATGAAATGGAAGAGGTGGGGGGGACACAACGCTTTAAGCGTGTCAAGTCAGGTAATGTATATTAGCTGTTCTGCCAAGAAAGTGTTGGTTGTATTTCAAGAGTTTCACATTTTTAAATATAGTAGTGTTTTTAAACTTGAACAAGAAACACATTTAGGCTGACTTCTTCTAAAAATACTAGTTGTTTGTCTGTCCTGTTGATCCTTTTGTTTCAATTCCTACTCATTGCAAATATGTAGTTAAAGATTCATAACTTTCCTCCAATTTTCCTGGTCTGCATACTTGTCAGTGATTCAGAAAATACTGAAGCCACTGGGTCAGCAGAACAGGCAAATATCTAGATTTAGGAGATCAGTAATAGCATCCCCCATAATTTTTCATGAAGGGTTTACTTTAAAGAAACACCTAGTGTAATGGATGTGGTTAAGCATGATTATGACAAAATGCCTATCCCAATAGATCAATTGTAATATATATGTTAATTTGCTTTTTGCTCGTTTGCCTTCCTCAAAACCTTGCCCCGCCCCCCCCCGATCCGAAGTACGCAGTAGAAATAGGAACCAAGTTGGTGCCTCCTCTTCTGACATCGCACCCAAGACGAAAGATATAAACATCTATAAACATCTTGGCAGGAAGTTATGCATAAATGGATCTAACCAATGATATGCTACAATATATAAACTAAAATACTTTTCTGCAATGCTACGCTCAAATATACACGTTCACCTGTTAAATAAAACCATATGAAAAGGAGAACAATTCAAGAGAAGTGTTTTTACTTAGTCCATCAAGTCCAACCTATTAGGATCTCATTCTAGGAGTACCTGTAC